>NC_028639.1:63604292-63733565 GCF_001406875.1 Solanum pennellii
CTTCTTGTATATTGTGGAATGCAGCAAACGTGCCGTCATCTTCGACTCAACAGTAATTCTAGCCAGTCTTCGTCACACCGGATCTTCAGGGTGAGCTAATGCTTCTAGCTTGGACTGGATCTCCTTCTTCATGTCTTGATGCCTTGAAGTTTCGGCATAGACTAGCTTTTATTTGTTTTAGCTTCTTAGAATACTCTTAGTTTAGTAATTTGATCATAGATGTTCTTGTGGTGATGACTTCCAGATTTTGGGGAAATAATAGATGTTGAATTTTAGAAGTTATTGAATTGTCTTTTAATAATGAGTTTAAGTCTTCCGCATTGCTTTATGTTGATATTAAATTGAAATGTTAAGGTTTAGATTGGTTGGTTCGCTCACATAGGAGGGTAAATGTGGGTGCCAGTCGCGGCTCGGTTTTGGGTCGTGACATAATCTTTTATGGTACAATTTGAATACATGGTGCAAGAAGTATTTTGAAGAATATAGCAAATGTGATGTTGTGGACAACAATATGGCAGAAAGCTTTAATGCTTGAATAGTGCCTGCAAGGTTTTAAAACCATCATTATAATGCTTGAGGAGATAAGGGTGAAGATGATGAAAAGAATTGGTGATTTGAGAGAGTTCTCAAACACTTGGATCACTGATATATCTCCTATGTCTTTGAAGATTTTGCAAGAAAACATTCAAAAGTCTATGCAATGTAACTTGACTTGGAATGGAGAAAGAGGTTTTGAGATTAAACACCATGGGTTTACACACACTGTGGACATTGTTAATAGGAGGTGTAGTTGCAGATCCTGGCAGCTCAGGGGAATTCCTTGTCCTCATGGTGTTGCTGCCCTTCATTACAAAAACTTGGAACCAATCCATTATGTGGCTAGCTGTTATAGCAAGGAAACCTACCTTAGCACATATGCCCATTTTATTCAGCCAATGAATAACATGGAAATGTGGCCAACCTCAAATAATCCAATTGTAAAACCATCAAAGATCAGAATGTTGCCTGGAAGATCAGGTAAGGTTAGAAGAAAGGAAGCAGATGAAAGCAGAAAAACTGAAAAGTTGAGCAAAAGAGGTGCTGTAATGACTTGTAGCAAATGTGGCATACAAGGACACAATAAAAGAGGATGTCCTACAAGAAACCAAGCTGGTCCAAGTCAATCAACTGAACCATGTTCTCAGGCAAGAAGTACTGGTCCAAGTCAGTCAGCTGAACCATCTTCTCAGACACAGGTACTTTTATTTGTTACTCTCAAATGTATGTTATATGTAGATGTATATGTATTGATATATTAATATACAGGCTACTGGAAGTGGTAGAGAAAAAGGCACAGGAAGAGCAATAAGAGAAAGAGCAAGTGGCAGAGGTGTTCCAGCTCAATCACATGGAAATGCTACAAACACAGGGGTAATATATCTAATTATTATATCATTGTCAGATAATATAGATATGCTTTAATATTTTGATTTCAAAGTACAGACTGTAAATGGTAGAGGGAGAGGTAGAGGTACAGGTAGAGGAGCAAGATCAGGGAGAGAATTGGCTCAAGAAAGAAATGTGAATGAAGGACTAAGTAGAGGAAGAGGAATGACCCAACATAGTCAAACTAGTTTTGAAGCAAACTGCTGGAGGAGGCCTAGGAAGAGGGAAGAGACCAGTAGAACATGAGGACACCAGTGGAGGACAAACAAAACCTTTTAAAAGGCCAAGAATGGTAGGTGTTGACATATACAAAGCTGAAGATGGATTTACAACTCTTAATGTAAGTTTACAACTATCAATGCAAGTTTACAATTGTCATTGCAAACCTAATTGTCTAATATTTGAGTGTGTATTTATTTGACTAAGCAGCCTGGATTGCCAAGTAGAAGAGTTATCAATACTGGTACAAAAGTTACAAAGAGGGCTGATATTGTCACCGGTGATATTGGCTACACACCAGTACGTGGATTCAAATGGAAGGGGAAGACAACTATTACCAGTAGCAACATGAAAAGAATGAGGGCTGAAAAGGTTAGCCAAACTAGTTCTGTAGCTGCTGCTAATGTTGCTAGTAGCCAAGGCCAAACAACTTCAAGTAGGAAGACATCTGTGCCATGGAAGTAGGGCATTTTGATGTTGTCTTGTTCATTTTGACAAACAAAATTTAACTATGAATATTTTTGTGTTGTTTTTTATTGGAAACAAACTCAGTTTTGCGTGTAACCAAACAAACTTGAATGGTTGGAATCAAACTCGATTATGAAGTCTTCTTTTTAGTCAGTTTTGTTATTGCCTTTTTAATTGTAATTGACATATTTGTGAAGTTTCTCAAATGATTGCCACGATAATATAGATAAGAGAACCAAATACATTAACTAATTGTTCAGATCATAACAATTTCGACAACAAAGAACAACAATAACTTGAACATTCAACAAATTCTATCCTTCAAGTTACACATACCTACAACTAGCAAGATCAAGACAATTAGCTTCTAGGTACACACACCTACAATTTCAAAAATTTGAAAGTAACTAAAGATGTCTATGACAATTTTGGTTGCACACACCTACAACTTCCATCCTTCATATTCTTGGTTAGACTTAAACATAGAAAACAGAATAATGATCAAGACGATTAGCTTCAACTTACAACATTTGCCCTTCTTTTTCTCCTTCATCATGACTTGGTTACTTTCAACACACTTTCATAAGATGTCAATACTTCTTCCAACTCCTTAATTCTCTTTGCTAATTTCGGAAACGTACTTGGATCGTATATCAAGTTCTTCTCGATCCCTCTATCTAAAGAAGTTGCACGCATCCTCCTAAAATACGCAAAACACAAATTAAAGAAAAATACATAAACAAAAGATCTCCATAAAAGAATTAGTAAACATACACGATAGCGTGGACAAGACCAAAATCTTCGACCTGGGTTATGCTCCGACCATGAAGTTTGCATTGATAGTAAGTCACCATGTTTGCATCGCAGTTTCACTCGCAACATCGGATCATTCTCATCATTACAAATACGATTCAACATTGCATTTTACATTTTCAATCAAAAACTAATCACAAAATTGAGAAAAAATTCAACCATAAAAAACTTCAAATTAACGTTTCTACTGGAAATTAAAAGAGAAAAGACGAATTCCTACCTTATTTTCTTGAGGATGATGATGAAGTCGTCAAAAAGAGAGCATCAATATTGTTCTTGCCATCAAAATCAAAATATTAAGGCTTCCAACGGCTATTTTTGAGTTTAAATTGGGAAGATACAAAAATTGATTAAATAATTAATATTAAATAAAGAAAATGACATGTGGCTGTTTTAAACTGGTAAATAAAAATGAAAAATGGCCCATGACGCGCCTAGCGTGCATGTAAACAACCCAGATGAGTTAATGGATAAAAATGGCCAATTTACAACGATATATAGTTGTTTAGTGGGGTGATAGAACACTTTTAAAGTTTAGGTGTCTTTATGCAAATACGGGACAACTTCAATGGTATCTTTATGTCTTTTCTCTATTATATCTAATTAGCAATATATAGCTCAATATTAATTAGAAATTAATAGCCTAAAAAAATAGCACGTATATTAGCCTAAAAGAAAAATAACAAACTTTTACAATTTTTTTAACCATGTACAATCAATAGCATTAAGGAGATGTTGATTATTTTTCTTTCTTGTTTTTAACTCCTATAGTTAAGAGAGTAAGTTTTGTAATTTCTTTAAATTCTAAAACTTAACTTTATTTATCAGTCTATTTAAAAAATATCGTAATTTACAACAACAAAAAGAGAAAGTTCATTGTAATTTTATGAATCGTTTTTTACAAATAGCAGCAATTAGTTTATTAAAAAATAATTGCCTACTTTTAAGAAGTGAAAAAATATTTATTAATTAACTCATTAAAAACTGTGACATGAACTTTTAAGGCAGAATTTTTTATAATTGACAATAGTTATTCAAATAATATTCAGAGGCAATGATTTTTATTAGATATTTTAATAACACATATACATAAATTACACAGTTAAAGTTGCAGTTACATTATGTATACACAAAAAAAATATTTTTTAAAAATAGGCGTGTGATTTTCTTTTGATATATAAAATATTGTAGCAGGTATATTTAAACTTTATAATGTATACATAAGAATATTGCCAACAATTATAGGTGTTAGAACTTTCACATATAGCAAACATAAAATTCATATTTGTATGCTATAACAAATTTTGCATAATTGCACTCCACAGCAAATATATAAATATATAATTCGCTATACATATACAATTGAAGCGAATTGTATAAAACGAAGTGTATAAAACGAGAAAGAGAAAGAGACTTGAGCAGAGAATTGTATAAAACGAAGTGTATAAAACGAATTGTATAATTATAAGTGTATAAACAATTATATACAATTTCATTTTGTATAAAATGAGAAAGAGAGAAAAGCAAAAGAGACTTGGATAGGGAATATACAATTGAATCAAATTGTATAAAACGAGAAAGAGAAAAATTATATACAATTTGAATTTGTATAAAATGAGAAAGAGAGAAAGACAAAAGAATCTGGGCAAGGGAGTATTTTTATTGTATAATTAGAAGTGTATCGGACGAAAATATATGTATTTGCATGTGTATATACAATTTTCTCTCGCTTTGACAAACAGAAACACAATTTATACATTTCGAATCTGTTTATATAAGCGAGAGAGGCGAGGGTGTCAAGCGATATTAGGGAGAGTGGCGAGCGAGATCTGGGAGAGGAGAACAAAAATATATGTATTTATACAATTTCCTCTCGCTTTATACAAATGGAAACAAATTTTATACCCTTGTGTTTGTATAAAAGTGAGAGGAAACGAGCGAGAGAGGAGAGTGGCGAGCGACAGTTTAAAGAGAGAGAGGCGACTAACAAACAATTTGCTACAGAACACAATCAAATCAAAAGTAATTAATTTAATTTATTAATTTGCCATTATATACAATTTCCCCTTCTATTTATTTATGAAAATTCCTCAAAAAAATGTCAACACTCACAAGCCCAGCCCAATGTAACATCTACCCAACTCATATCCAGGCCCAATCCCACCTCCCCCCCGGGGTCCATCTGCCAACCAATTTTTCATTGTTTTCGACGAAATATAAAATGGAATTTATTTGATTATAAGTTTTAAATAATATATATCAATATTAAGAATGATTTTTGAGATATTTATGGATGGATTAATAATAGTTTACTTGTTTTAATTTGTTAATTTAATATGATTTGACATCAAATTTAAGAAAATAAAAAAAAATTTTAAATTTTTAATTTTTAAATTAAAGATATATCACATGTGTCAAAATATTTTTTTAACTGTTGCTGTTAAATATGTCAAGTATAAAATTAGATTAACAAATCTTTAAAAAAAAAAAAGAGACATTCCTTTGTAATTAGGTTAAAAAGAACGAAAAATCCTCAAAAATATCTTTACTATCCGAAATAGCTCATATTTACCCTTAAACTATATTCTGGATCAAAATTACCTCTCCAGTCATAGTATTGAGTACCTTCTAATTAACAGAATTACAGAAGTATGATAAGTATCACGTGGATGCCAAGTAAGTGTCAAACATTTGCTACTTCTTAAAACTAATAAGATCAATTTTTTTTAATAAATATACTTACAGAGATACCATAAGTACCATAATTTGTAACAACTAACAAATTAACCACAATTTTTAACTGATGTTCCATAGGAAAATTAAATAATTCTCCTGCATTTATTTTGCAAACTATAGAAGACCAGCTTATTCATGATTTAATTAGACATAATTTTTTTAAAAAATATATATTTCATATTTAAACAAGGGGAAAATTAGATATTATGGTATTTATGAGTCTAGATGATAGTAAAAATGTTTGACGCTTATGTGGTATTCACGTG
Organism: Solanum pennellii; assembly: GCF_001406875.1. NCBI lineage: Eukaryota > Viridiplantae > Streptophyta > Magnoliopsida > Solanales > Solanaceae > Solanum > Solanum pennellii. The sequence continues at coordinate 63,610,220 of NC_028639.1, forward strand.
ATGCTTCTGTTAATTACAAGGATAGGTATGATCTAATATTATGACGAAAATGGTAGTCTTGAGTCAAAATAAAATTTAAAGGTATATGTGAGCTATTTCGAATAGTTTACGAATAATTTTTAGCCTTTTTCGTAAAAAGAAAAATAGATGAAACAAATTGACATGATAAAAGTATTATTTCTCTTATTTAAACTCCTTTTAATACAAAATATTCTGTTCTAACTCCTTTTACAATATCGAAATTTTATCTAATTCAACAATATTAACGTTACATAAATTTAATTAATGATTAATAAAATTTTAAAATATTATTTTAATTGACCTTAAATATTGACTAGATAAAAATTGCGAATATAAATAAAAAATTCAACTGATAATCCAAACCAAAAAAAACTCACTGAGACTTAATTTATTAGCGAATGCATATTTTTTCACGTAAATTTGGATTTTATAAGATTTCAAAACGTGCCTAGGGATTAAACATCGATTTTGCCGTAATTTTCCTACTATGCGAAACTCACAAACGAATCTCCCTTAAGTTATCAACGAAAATTTTGATAGAGTGATAAATATTTAATTATATTCTAACTCTTGAATATAAAATTTCGATAACACTTTATTCATAGTGAAAGATTTTCTAATACGAATCTGAATTTAATTAGACTTTAATATGAATTAAATAAAAAAAATCTGAATAAGTTAACATTAGGGGTGTGCATTATTGTATTAGCGAAAAATCAAACCAAATTGAACCGAATTTTAATTTGGATTTTTTTTTTTAGATTCTTGGTTTAATTTTGGATTTCTAATTTACTTTGTTTGACTTTTTAGTTTGTTTTCCAATTTAGAATAATGAAAATCGAAAAACCAAAAAAATCGAATTATATATATTAATTAATTAAGTTGAAGTTAACCACTTTTTTCTCTTTTTAATTGTTTTCATTTTTCAATTTATTTTCTTATGTTTGAACATCTATAACTGACATACTTTTACGTATTGTGTTTTACTAGAGCTGTCAATATGGGCTAGCCCACCCCATCCGGGCTAACCCATACAGGCTTTGACATTTTACGGGCCAGGCCGGGCTAGCCCATTTTTTGTGTGGGCCAGAAAATGGTCCCCCCAACCCACAAGTACGTGGGCTACAGGCTTGCCGGGCCAGCCCACTTTTTAAAAAATTATATTTTTTTTTTATAATTATTAAATTAAATTATAAATTATGATTTAAAAATATTATCATAAATATCGATAAAACAATATTATATTATGTTAGTCCTTCATTTGCTTGCATTTAATGGGGTTTGAATCTTAATCATTCAGATTTGCATCATTAAGTGTGTTTGTTTTTAAGAAACTGAATCTTAATTATTCAGATTCATTTAATTAAGTTCGTTTGTTTTATTTTCTTATAAGTCTATTAACGGGTCTGGATATATCTGAATGAATCAGATCTGTAACACACCCTTAACATTATTTATACTAAAAAATAAGACTCATATCTTAATTCAACTAAATCACAACAACTCATAAAAGTTGTTTTCTTATTTAATTAATATTTAATTACATGCTTGCCATAATAATTTCCTTTATTTATATTAACATAATATACATCTTTTACTTTCATAAATTAATCAATATATTTGAATTGATAAGCAATCCCATGATATAATATTTAGCAAGGTTTCAAAAAATAAGAAAGTACTAGTTTTTTGATCGATAACAATAATAAATTTCTAAACTATATATTTACTACTCTATATAAACTATTTTAAATTGCATTATATTAGATTCTCAAAGTATTTGAGTGCAAAAAATAATCATATTAATGATGTAACTTGAAGTTGAGCTTTTAAAAGATAAATCATATTGCCTTGTTACGATAAAAAAAAGTTCAAAATATTATTTTATATGAAAAAAACTATTTTACTAACAAGGTTTTAGTAATATTTTTATTGATATAACGTTTAATTTCATATGTGCATTCATATATTGAAAACAAACTGTCCCAATAATTTAGTGTTCAGATTCAGAGACAATATTTTAATATTCAGATGTTTATTCAGATTTACACATCTAGATCTTAATGCAGATCTTAATATTTAAATGCGTATTCACATTCAGACGTCTTAATCTTAATAGAAACAAATGAGACCTTAATGTCACTACTTGTTAATCAAATTCATAAATAAAATTATATTTATAATATTTAGGAAAAATGCACAAGTACCCCTTAGACTATGACCGAAATTTCAAAGACACACTTTACTAAGGTCGTATTACCCCCTTAAACTTTTTTTTTTTGTAATTTTGTGTACCTCTTTGGCTTACGTGGCATCCAAATATCTACGATGCGCCTCAATTGAGTGGAGTCACATAGAGTGCCACATAAGACAAAAGGTGTATAAAAAAAGTTCAGGGGGTAAAGTTTAGTTAAGGTGTGTCTCTGGGATTTTGGTCATAGTCTACGGGGTACTTGTGCATTTTCCTTGATATTTATTAATTTTTTTCAACTAAAAGTATAAATATCTAAACAGAAATATTAACCTAATTGTTTTGACTTGGACTCTCTTTATTTTTAAATTTTAATATTATATTATATTTTTTGATTAATTTTTATTGGCCCACGGGCCGGCCCTACTGATATTTCTCAAGCCCCCCAAATGAGCAGGCTTATTCAGGCCGGGCTAAAAAGCCCTTTCCTTAAATGGGCCCCATAAATCTTAGCCCAACCCTATTAAATCCCGGGTTAGGCCAGGCCGGCCCAACGGGCCTAGCCCATATTGACGGCTCTATGTTTTACGTTCTACCTGTGATTTATATTAAAAAGTATATATTATTTTTTAAATTGCAAATAATTTTGTTATGTTTCTAATATTGACATAACCGATTAATCAAATCGAATAAACCCAAACCAAACAGAGAAAAATCAAATCAAATCGAATGTATTTTGGTTTGAATTGAGTTACATTTATTCAAAATCAAAAATCGAAAAAATCAAAACCAAATAGTATAAAACCCAGCCGAAAAATCGAAAAGCACACCCTAGTTAACACGCGTTGGCTACGTGTCACGAAGCAACGATGTTGGTGTCGGTCACTTTCTCAAGTCAAAAAAAGTGATTTGCAGATATCTTAAGAGCAAAGATAAAGGAAAAGTCTTTCGATGAAAGCAATAGAGAGAGTAATAATAATAGTATAGAGGACAAAAGGGCATTTTTTTTTCGCTTAAGAAGAAGGAATTGAAATTCACAACAACAGATGAGAGTGATTCGAAGCAGAGTAATACTGTTAGTACTTTTTCTGCTTTCTGCGTTTGGGTTAAGCGAACAGGGAAAATCAGGAGGATTCTGCAGTGAAGAGATGGCTACTCTTGGTGGAGTTCATGATTCTCATGGTTCCTCGCAGAACAGTGACGAGATCCATAGCCTTGCTAAATTTGCCGTCGATGAGCATAATAAGAAGGAGGTACGTCTTCGGTGATCTTTACCCTAACACCATATTCAATTACCTGTTTTAGTTGTATTAGGGTTACGAGTTTCGCCATCGCTTCTGTTCTGGACTGATTGTTTGATATTGAAAATACTTTTTTACTCCTTTACACTCACAGTAGGTTAATATCTAGGTGAAACCACAAATCTAGTTCTCCCTCTGGCAAGCCCGATGGAGGAAATGCAAAGTGAAGTACAATAATCATTTCACGGGCCTGGTGAAATGAAAAACTATAAAGAGGAATTCACGTTGATTTAGGAAGGGTTTCTTGTATTTTTGTGTACAAGCTGAAGTTTTTTTGAGAAGACGAATATCTTTGGTTGTGTGTTTTACCGTGGATGTACCGGCATCCAAGTGCATACTTGAAATGAACCCTGTCGTAGGGGGAATGAATAGCACAATGTGTGGTATTGATGACACCACCTCCATGTGGAAGTGATGGAAGGAATATTTGTATAGTTTGCTATCTGTTTAGCGAAGATAAATTGAAGGCCACTTGGTGTGTGTGTCTTTCTCTAAACATGGAGTGTGGAGTGTGAGTTCACAATGGATATGTCTTGCTAACCCTATTATTTGGGTGTTGAAATATACGTTGGGCTTTTATAACGAAATAGTCTCCACCACTAAGTTACAATATTGTTGCCACTTCATTTCCTAATGGAAGTGGTGTGTTGTCAACACCACACCTTTTTTATTCATTCCCTTTTGGATGGCGTCCATGTCACGTATGCGCTTGGGTGTTGCGTAGATCCGTGGTAGAACACAAGTAATTTTTTGTCTCGATTTCCGATGGACAAGCGGTTTGTATTGTTCGAATGTAGACTAAAGACCTTTAATTTGATAGGAAAGGCCCTCTGAACTCCTTAAATGGAACCTTGAACTTTTGTTTCAAGTTTCCCCTTAGCCTTCAGCTTTGGTTTAACCCTTAAAATGTCTTTAGGCTTTCTTGGTACGATTACTCATTTACAACTTTATTCTCCTGATTTCATATTTATTCGTCGGTATTACATCTGTCCTGCATGGAATTGAAATCAATGATGCTCTTGCTTCCGCTTGCTTCCTCCGCCGCAATGCTGGTGTTGATTAGATCTTCATTTGTTCTGGACATTAGGCCGGGGTGGTCTACCCAGAGAACAAGATTTGTGGTTTAGGTTCTTACCTATTTTGGGATAAAAATCTGTTTACATGCGTGACTCCTTTCCTTGTAAAAACTCTTATTGCAATTTGCTTTCTAGTTTGTTGTTACTTAAGCTTATAAATGTAGGGGTCAAGACAATCAGCCCATTGGACGCACAATTAATTGGTGATGATCTAATATCATTAGAGGTGAACTATCCTAGGAGTCTCCTCCCCTATGTACCGTTTAACGCGGAACCTTTATAAAAACAAAAGGAACCCGCTGACAGTTTTTGAAATGTTTGACATTACGTGGATGAGTGATCAAATGACATGAAGAATATTATTAGTTACTAAAAGAAAACCTTCTGGAACAACCAGTTTCCTAGTTTCTACATCTATCACAGAGTTTTCATGGGTTACTTCTAGTTTATTGTGGTAAACAATGGCGTACACGTAGTTTGTGTTAGGTCAATTATGTCTACAAAGGGTGGTCAAAGAAACTTCAGTGAAATAGTATGGATCCAGCATTCCTTTGAAAATGCTGTGCAGCTTGATCATATATTTAGTCTGCACCTGTTCTGTCCTATATGCTGGCAGAAGTGTGGTTTCTCTGGGTCGTCTTCTATTCTTACAAGGCCACACCAAAATTTACTTTGCCTGGACTATTAGTACCGTCTTCTTGTATAAGGAGCGGAACCCATCATATGGTCTATCCTGGTAACTAAAATCTATACGTAGAAAGCAGCAGTGTAGCATGGTCAATTTCACATGCTACCATTCTGTTGCAGGAACACCACAATCATTGACGTTCTGTATCCTATACCTGTTATCCTCCAGTTGCAAGAACTGATGAAAAGGTCTTGACTAGGCTATCTGTCGGATCCCCTTGCACCTGCAGTTAGACTACTGTATCAGCAGATGGACTAGGTTATAGATGATATCTATGACATCACATCGCCCCTGGATATGCAAGTCGGTGTAGATGGCGATAGTTTTAGTTTAAAATTTTGAAGTCCGATGAACTGAAGCGATGCGAGCCTTCTATGCTCCAGAGACTTGAATGAGTATGTGAACGCTTTAGCTTAAAGCGTGAAGCGGGGCCTTATCGCTTTTTTCCGCTTCACGCTTCCCTGAACTGTGTCCGTGGGCTTACTGTAATCAAACTGATGAGAGGACAAAGGGGAAGTATGCAGCGCTTACTCTAAAGAAATGCTTGAAGCAACCTTCTTGATTCTTTACCAACAACATATAACATGCTTTCTAAAATAGATGATGGAAGACTTGACACTGTGATTTCCACCATCTTGCTGTTCCCTTCTTTCTCTTACACTAGAAAAGAAGCCTCTGATTCAAAACAACTTAGAGATGTTTCAATAGTAGAAGGATGGTAGTGTGGTGGATCCATTTTTAAAAGGGCTACCCATCCCCCACCCCTTTGGGTGCAAAAGTACGAGGTTTATACGAGGTTACAGTAGATGTTGACCCCTTGGATTCTTCATGGGTTTTCTTCTACGTATTTTAGTTAAAATTCTGAGTGGTAGCCAACCCAATTAGTCGGTGTAGATGCTTTATTACCTGTATTTCCAACTCACAGGCTACTTCAAATGACCACAAACAGTCATGATGAGTAACAGACATTTGATCAATCATTCCAATCTGGTCGATCTGTTCAAGAAATTAGTTAATGATGCAGCTGTCCACCTGCAAAGTGAGTACAAATATCATAAATACATAGGCGGATAGACTAATATACCTCACCTGCTTGATGATTTCTCTAACTTGAATGGGTTTGGAGATTTTGAAACATTAATTAAAACAAACTACAGAGACTTGGTCATTTTGTTTATTTGTTAAGTTAAACTAGTATTCTTTCTCTAGAGCTTTTTCTTCAATGATATACATTATGAAATACATTAAGAACGTCTCTCTAGAACTTTTTCTTCAATGAAGTACATCAAATATTAACTTGTCAAAACATGGTTATGAATTTTTCAATGCCTGTTTAGTTTTGTAATAAGAGAAAATGATAAAAGATGTTATTTTTGGGGGAATAACAATATACAATGAGTATTCCTGGAAAAAACCACAGAAAACCAGTTCTTTGTCCTCTCTGTCAAGAACAATCAATATCAGTTAACCTTCCATTTACCTACTTTGTTATATGTGTTTATGATAAAGGGCAAAAGCTTTTCTCTTCTTTTTCTCTCTTTCCTCTTCTGTTTTCTCAGTTTTCCTTTTCTCCTTCGACATTTTTGATAATAGACTTCACTTGGTACAATCATTCTGTTTGTATCTTTGATGTTGATTATAGGCTTATCTTAAGTATCTTTTTAAAGGATGAGAGCAATGTAGACTTCAACTGCCTTTATTTTTTTTTTCCAGAATGCAATGATTGAATTGGCCAGAGTAGTGAAGGCGCAAGAACAAACTGTTGCAGGTAAACTGCACCACCTCACTCTTGAGGTCATGGATGCTGGAAAAAAGAAACTCTATGAGGCTAAGGTCTGGGTCAAACCATGGTTGAATTTTAAGGAACTTCAAGAGTTCAACCATGTTGAAGACGTTCCTACCTTTACTTCTTCAGATCTAGGAGTTAAGCAAGGTAGCTCTCTTTTTTATGTTAATGTTAATTATGGTGTTCTATTCAATCTAATCAACAGTTTGGAGTTTTGCATCAATCAACTGAATACTACGCTTCGACTTGCAATGAACAATGTTATTTTAGGTGATATAGGTTTGTGTCAAGGTTGTAATTGATCTGCTTCAGGTCTCTGCTTTATGTGCGTGTGACTATTAATTTGTTAATATGACCTCCTTTTTCTGTTGTTCTGTTGTCTTCTTCTCAACTGCAAGAAGTTTTGCCTAGTTCTTCCGGTGGAGAATGTTATCTCAAAAAGAGTGAATAGGCTTAACTTCGATACCCCATATCCCTAGAAAGTAATATTCTCTTCGAAATGAATTTTGTGATTTATGGTCTTTTTCTCTTTTAAATTATTTAGTAGAGCAGAGCAGTGGATTGAAATCAGTGCCTGTGCATGATCCGGTTGTTGAAGAAGCTGCAGAGCATGCAATAAAGACCATCCAGCAGAGATCCAACTCTATACTTCCATATGAACTACAAGAGATTGTTCATGCTAATGCTGAGGTATGCTCCTTTTTCGTGCTTGCCAGTCATTGGGTTGTTATTATGTGGTTAACTTGCATATGATCAGAACATCCATACAAATGTTGTTATACCCTATTTTTGAAGTAACCATTGAATTTGCTTTTTAATAGATGGCTGATGATTCTACAAAGCTTCATTTGGTCATCAAAACCAGCAGGGGAGGGAAGGAAGAGAAGTTCAAAGTTCAAGTGCAGCACAATAATGAAGGTGCGTTCCACTTGAATCATATGGAGCCTGACAACTAAGTTTGGGAGATCCTATGCCTCTCTAGATTTCTTTACTTCATCTATGGAGCTATGGATCTGTTTCAAGTATAATAAGCATGTAACCAGCACAATATTTTTACTACTTGCTTTTGTTCATTTGAAGTTGTCTTCATCTAGTGGATTACTCTGATCCACCTTAGGTTGAGGGCATCTTTGTCTTGTATCACAATTGTAATGTGTTTCAAGTGTCCTGAACATAACTACTCGGTATAAAGTAAATTTTGCTCTTAAGCACATACTAAACCTTTAATTAACCAGTAGCTATTGGCCAAGGATACTTAAATAAATAAAATTGCATTCATGTGCTTCTCCCAATAGGTGCAGGTATCTCGCTAATTCTTTTTGACATGAATGGGAGCTTTGGCTTTGGCAGTTGAATATCACAGACTCCTGCAAATCATCTAAACTGTATTATTTACTTAAATTCAGAAGGCATTGAGGGGATAGAATGCGATATGAGTGTGTGGGATAGAATGCGATATGAGTGTGTCAATCCCATTTAAAAATCGAGTTTTTCAATATCTCAGAAAAGCCCTATATTAAAATTAGAAATTTTAAAATCGAGCTATGTAATGTTTATAGGTTTTATTTGATGAATAAATGTATTAAAGATTGTTTATAAACATTTTTAATGAACGAATGTGTCGAAATCTTAACATCATACATATATATATAAATGTACCAAAATTTCAAGATCAACTTGCACGACAATCAACGAAGAAAATTAGTCATTTCATAATGAAGTCATATTTAAGCTCACCGACCTCTATTGACGGCAGCGAGGTGAACGAGACACAGAGAATGAGAAGTACAATTAGATAAGACTTTCTGCAAAAGTTACGAATCATAAAAATTTGCTCTTTAACTTTAAATTTAAATTAAATAATTATTTTTAAATTTTATTCAGAGTTTTGATTTTTTTTATTAAAAAATTAGGTCAATTAATTTTTTTAATTAAAAAAATTAATTCAATTTTTTTAATTAAAAAATTGACAACGTGATTGAATTATTATTGATCATCTGTTAAAAATAGTTTTATAAAATTATCGTTAAAAAATAATAGCATAAATAAATTATTTTTTAACGATAATAACATAAATTGAGTCATAGAATGAGTGCCTTTTCCCTTTACAAAATAACACTATTATACTTTTAGCATAAATTGCTTATGTCAATTTATTTAAAAAGCACGTATTTCATTGGCCGAAAGAAATCAAATTTTAATCCTTATTAATTTATATTTCCTTCTAATTATAATAATAATTAGCAGTAAAATAAAAGCTCTTAAAAAATACGGTTGCACTCAAAGCGAGCCGCTGAGAATCAGTGCCTATTGTGTGTTCATCCAACTTTCAAGTTCCAACCTAACTCAAGGCCGCCGACGGCTTTTGCTGCTTCTGCCGCTCTCCCGTTTGCTGCAAAGCTCACACAGAAAACCCTAACTCCCTACTCCGGAATTTGATAATGGGTAAGGCTGTTTTCTTGTGTTAAATAGTTACAGCCTTTCGTTTTTGTACTTATTCGCAGTGTTTTTTTTTTTTGGTGATACAGAGAAGAAAAAGTCTCGTAAAGAAAGTAGAAAAGAAGCTCGGAAGGCTAAAAAGCATAAGAAGTTTGATTCATGGATCCAACATCAAGTAATTGGTTTACTCGTTTCTTTATATCTGATTTTTAGTTTATCTGTATTTAAAATCTAGCATGAATTGCATGAAAAGAATCAAATTTGGGCATGTTTTACTTTTAGTTTGCTGTAAGAGCTTCAGTTTTGAGTTGTAGGAGTAGCAATGTAGAAAGATCATGTTAAGTATCCTAACCGCAATATGAGCGTGAGCTCACCTGCTTCAGCTTATCTAATCTGGCCAGTCATTACTGTTCATGTAATAAAAGCTTTTGTTTCCATCAAATTTTGTTTCCAACAGTTTAGGAAGATGTGAATGATGATAGATGCAAAAAGCTTTTCTTTTGGGGAAGGGTTCTAATTAATGATAATGTTCACGTATAACCAACCGACATCATTTGATAAGGCTAATTACTGTGGCAGATTTTATTTAAGCAGATACTTTTGTTTTTGGCATAAGGTCTAACTATTACCACTCATGATAAAGCACATAAATTCAACTTGACATGATTTTCTCTCCTGACATTTGGTTGTAGCAAACACAAAAAGCCCGGAGAATGTTGCCAAATTCAAAACCAACACAGACAGTGCATTCACGGAAGGATAGCCAAGTACAAAGGCATGAACATTTACACTCCTTAAATTCAAAGAAAGACTTGGACACTTCTCCGCGGTTGGATTCTTCTAAGGTGGAAAATACGAGTTTGAAAAGGAAACATGTCTCAAGTAAAAATTCAAAGACAATGTTTATGGAGTATCTTAAAATGGAAAAGGAGGGAGACACTATCTCTGCGGACGTAGATCTGAGATTGGAGAGGAAACTCGCTAAGAAACTCAAGGTGAAGAATGAGAAATTGCGAGGAGATGATGATATCGATATGTTACTTGAAGGAATTCCTTCTGTAGTTGACTGTAACAGTCAACTGAACGAATCTCTGGAGGGTACTGATACTGACCCTTCACACAAGAAACTGAAAAAAAAGACAGTGGTTGAAGTTTTAGATGGTAAACTGGTTTCTGAGGATGGAAAGTTTGATCCTTCATGTGTTAGCTATGTTGAGCATGTCGACACAGATTTACAGGCAAAACAAAAAGAGTCAAAAAAGATGAAAAGAAAGAAGACAAAGTTTGAAGAGCTTCTTGCAACTGAAATGCGTGGACAGGATATCTCAGCAGATGAGGATCTGGCTTTGGAAAGGAAGCTTGCGAAGAAGCTCAAGGTGAAGAGAGGGAAATTACTTGGGGATCCTGATGATATGAATAATTTATTTGAGGGAATTCCTTCACTTCTGGATTCTTTTGAGGATGAAAATACACAACTTGTTGGAGAAGCACCTCAAAAGCGTGATAGGAGCTCCTCAAATGAAAGATCTAAAGAGAAAAGATATAATAAAGAAGTGCAAGGAGAAGATCACAATCAAGAGGAAGAGCAGAAAGCTGAGAGCACTTCATACTGTACAGATGTGAAGGCAGCAGCTAGATCTGCTGCCAAAGAAAATGCAAAATATGTTGCTCCTCGCCTGAGGTCATGCTTGGGAGATGATTCGGAAGAGTTCGCTCAAATTCGTCGACGACTAAGAGGTATTAAATTTGTAACAGTTGCATTCATTTTGCTGGACTTGGAAACCTTTTTTTTTGGTTTTGCAAAATGATCTATTTTTCTTGCACCTGAGGACCATTAAAAGAATCAATTTCTTTCAGGTCTTCTGAATAGGATGTCCGAGGCTAACGTGGAATCGATCACAAGTGAAATTTCCACGATCTACCAGGTATGCGACTTGTTCTCATCCAATATTCTGACTGATTTCTTATCTGAAAATCACCTAATGCACTGTCCACAATAATGTTTCTTTTGATGTTTCTATGATTCAAACTAGTAATTTATATTGAAATACCTTTTGTTGGTGTATTTCTTGAGGTTTCAGATTATGATTCTTATTTTTTGCCCCTACTACTTTATTGACTCTGTAGTTTTGATACAATTGTTTGTGACTGGTCTAAGTGCAATCAGAAATTTGAAAGTTGGATCTTAACAATGTTAATTTGTGTGATTCAGCATTGAGAATACCAAGACCATTTACATTGCTTTCTGTCTTTTTTACTGTTATCACTTATAGCCGTCTGTTATGTTCAGATATCTTTAAATACTTATACTTACTTTTCAGGAATACTTGTCTTCTACTTGTGTTGTCAAAAGCGCAAAAAAGCGCTAAAGCCCTGATGGAGCTTAAAGCGCGAAGCACACTTAAAGCATGGGCTTCAGTAAATAAAAGCGCACTATGAAGAATTTTTAATATATATATATATATATATACACACACACACACACACACACACACACACTTATAGAACATAATAGACACAAAAATAGTAAATATATAGTGCTTATAATGAAGATTGGTTTATCAAAATATATGTTAATATTCTTTCATATCATCTTCCTCAATAGAGTGATTCTCATTGGTATCAGTATCACTAGATTTATAGCGCCTTCAATGTCTTCTTCCCCTGACTCATCTGAATCAACCTCATCTTCTATGTCAATACGTGGAGCTCGGGTGCTAGAGGCATTAGTTGTAATAACTCTTCTGACTATCTCTTTTGTCGCTTTGTGTATGTCAACACATCCTCACTGCCCGACGCTCTTGAAACATCACCCCAAGTTAAGTTGTCATCACCAAATACCAATTCATCTTCTGCTTCCATATTAATACCCATCTTCCCAACCAACCATTCATTACTATGATCAATGTTATCCAACGATATTGGATCGATGACACTCCGCAAGTCATAACGAGCTTTTAAAGCACGGTTATACTTAACAAACACTAGATCATTCAATCTTTGATGCTCCAATCTGTTTCTTTTTTTGGTATGGATCTGTTGCATTGGTTAGTGTTAGTAAATTAGTCTAATTGATTAACTATGCAAAGAAAAATTAATAAATATGATGTACACTACTACGAGTACTTAGTACTTACATGCTCAAACACACTCCAGTTACGCTCACATCCAGCAGAACTAGCCGTTAAACCCAAAATTCTAATGGCTAATTTTTTGAGATTGGGAGCTGAATTACTATATAAATTCCACCATTCAACTGTAAAAAGTGTTATGTAGACATCATTATGTATAAGTTATTACCTAAGTACTAAGTTAGAAATATTAAGTAAACTTCTAAACATAAACTAAATCATTAAGAATTTTAATGTTATTGTATTCACTTACCTGGAGTTCTTTTCGTTCTAGTGCTTTTTGCAATAGGAAGGCCAAATTGTTGTTCAGCTCGTGTACAATGGTATCTCTGATATGATCTTATCTTGTACTTCAGTGCTTGGAACCAATTTTTCAATACAAGCATACAACCCATTTGTTATTTTTTGACAATTCTCAATAGCTGGATTTTGAAAGAAGAACACTGGATTTAAATAATGTCCAACAGCATGTAATGGATGATGCAATTGGCATTGCCATCTTTCATCAACAGTCTTCCCTTCAAATGCCTTTGCAATAGCCTCCTTAGCTCTATCCACGACTTCATAAATGTACCCCATGACAGGTTTTTTCTCATTATCAGCTAATCGCAACACTTTAACAAGAGGCCCCATTATCTTCAAAATATTAGATACCTGACTCCAGAATGTTACCGTCAAGACAATATGTGTTGCAGTTTCCCCCCTTGGTAACTTAGCCCACCTAGTAATCACCCATTTGACAGATGTAAACATTGCTCACAGATTTGTTTTTTGACAATGCAACCGTTGCAAAGTCAGAGAACTCGTCGCAAATCGAGTAATCCCACATTTCACCAACTCTTTCTTTTTAGTGAAATCTCTCATCATATTTAAGACTCCTGAGTGTCCATAAATGAAACCGACAAGGGCAATTGCTTTTTGGAGGGGCCTTCTTGATGATAGGAATCTTCCCTATGTCTTCTAACATAAGATTTATACAGTGAACTGCACATGACATCCAAAATATGTATGGTCTTTTTCTCTGTAACAGTTCTCCTATAGAAAAAAAGGGTAAATAGACATGTTAAAATTTAGAAACCAAAACTTTGATTGATATTAGAAAGTAAAACATAAACTTAGATTTTTAAAGCAATAAATTCTTACCAGCCAACACGAACTTGCTACCATCATCACTTACAATTTGAACCACATACTGTTCTACAACGCGTTCCACATATCTATCTAGCAATTCACATAACTTCTCTCGGGTCTTAACAAGTGAGGAAGCATCAATCGACTCAATAAACACTGTTCCATGTGGAGAATTCACCAAAAACTTTATCAAAGTTCTCTGTTTTCTATCTGTCCAACCATCTGCCATAATGGAAGTTCCATACTCCACCCATTTTTTCTCTGTCTGTTTATTATCTCATTTGTCAACTCAACTTCCTTCCTAAGTAAAGAAACTCTTGATTCATGGTAGCTTGGAGGCTTCAAGTTTGAACCGTACCTTCCTACAGCCTCATTTGCTACATTGAATGGGATCCCATTGTCATAAAAGAAGCTAGCTACTTTTTGAATCGTCATTGCTCTTGCTTCTTTATCAGACGAGTCTTCGATATTTGTTTGCCTAAGTGTTCCACGCTTTTGTAGAAATATATCCATAGGTCCCTTTCCTTTGGCCAGTTTCTTATTAGAGCCACTAGGAAAACTTCCTCCACCTCTTTTCTTATGATTGATCTCTTGGACTTCATCTTCTCCGCAAACATTGTCTTGATATTCAAACTCATCAAATTCGGGAAACTCGTTAACATAGACTTCCTTTCTTATTTTTTTCTCCTCCATGTAATTTTTCAGTTTCTCTCTAGCCTCCTCTGGGCATTTTTTACACTTCACTGCATTCCTAAAGTTTCCGATCAAATGTTGTTTTTGCCCGATTAATCCACCCGTGGTGGTTTTTCCACAAAAATTGCACGTGACTCTTGTAGTGTCGTCAGGGTCCTTCAAGTAGGTATATTTCTAACCAGGATAAAAAAGAAGTTATAATATAGCAGTTATAATTTCTAAATAATAAATAATAATACACAACAAGAACAAAAAAAGGGGACACTGGACAGGTTCTTTATTACTTTTAAGCTGATACAAAAAAAAATTATATAAAGAATTTTGCATGCAAGCAAATAATTAAATACAACAACTATATATATATGGGGTCCACCACTGTGGCTATATATCTTTGTTATTATCCTATTACAATTTATAAGTGTTAATTTTTTTTTGAAATAGGTAACTTTGTATTCACAGAAAAGAGCTCATCAAGGAATTGATAAGGAGGGATTTACAAACCCCCAGGGGGTGCCATCATTCTCAAATCCAAAAAAATTAAAAAATTTACAGTTGGCCTATAAACTCAACTATACTATCTACTTTCCCCCACTAAATCTTGCTTACACCAAAATAACAAAAGGCTAAGACATCTCATCTTGATCATCTGGGAACTGCTAGTCCTCCCTTCAAAGCACCTTCCGTTCCTTTCTTTCCATAGTCTCCACCAAATGCAAGCAGGTACATTTTTCCACCAATCTTCCTTTGATCCTCTCTTCCCAATTCCTTGCCATTGTGTTAGTACCTCAAAAGTGGTTTTGGGCATTGTCCAATCAACCCTGAGCATACAAATGAACATGTTCCGCAGATCTGTAACCATCCTACAATGCAAAAATAAATGGCCATTTACTTCAGCGTCTTGTTCACACATATAGCACCTCGAGCAGATCTGTATACCTCTTCTTTATAGCACTTTGTGGGTAGACAAGCTCTTCTAATTACCACATTGACTAATAATGTACAAGTCAGGAAAGAGTATCTTCATTTTCACATTGCCTAACCAGATCTCATTCCGAAAACTGATCTTCAGGCCATTCCCCACTGTGAAAGTCACCTACGCATTGAACTCAGTCCACATTCTCCTGATAGTTTTCCATACTGAGAACCCAAAGTTACCATTCACCTCTTCAGTTATCCAATTGCTCTGTAGGCCATATTTCTCAGCTATGTACCTCCTCCATAAAGCTGTATCTTCGCAACAGAATCTCCACAATCAAGGACAAGTGTCCCATATTTCTATTTATTTTAAATTTTCTACAAAGATAAAAAGGAGTATGAAATATTGAAGCATCAACAATTTATGAAATCAGTAAAAAACTAAGAAGTAAAACAATAAGAGAAGGAAGATACCTGTGTATTTGCTTGCTGCTTGTTGCTTGTTGCCTTGTTCTGCCAGAGGAAGAGGTAGAAGAACAGATTGTTTTTTTTTTGTGCCGCAAGCCTTCTTATAATACTTCATCTTCTTCTTTTTTTGCCATTTAGAAACTCTGTGACTTCCCGTTAATTGCAGTCTAGGGAAGTTGGGAACTGGGACATACTCTTTTAATAATTTATAAGGACATCTTTTTTAAACTGAATTTTTTTTTAAAAAAAATAGAAGGGCCCACTGAGACATGGGCCTCGCCTTTGGTCATGCGAAGTGGCAGATGGTATCTGCGCAGCGCGCTTTTAATTTCACTGCTTGTACTTACATATTGAGATTTGTTTATTAGTTTCTTGATCACCACAGCATACCTTTTCTGACCAATGTGACTATACCTCAAAAATATTTGTTTTCTTACTCTATTGTTGTAAATTAAAAATCAACTTACTTGGATTAACGCCTAAAATTATCGTTTCCCCCTTGGCAGACTGTTGGTCGCACTTTTGGTTCTCAGATTATCAGTGATGAGGTTCTGGCATCATGTTCTAGAGGTCCGCGTGGCAATGAACAGTAAGAATTTACCTCGTCTTATCTGAAGACAATTTATCCAGTCTAATTTTCTACAGAAAACTTATTTTTGAATAATTTCTCTAGAGACAACAGTTAATTTGAATCTGGAACTGGTGTTAGCTTATTTTCTTGCAATATCTATTGTCTAACTCACGAAGTTACCAAGTTCAGAAAAATCTTCTGTCTAACCCGCTAACGTTGCTTCAAGATGTTTGTTTCCTAACAAGGGTTTCACAGAAGCTAAGTGGAACAATTTTTGAGTGACAGTAATGCTAATCAATATTTTGCTTCTCAAAGCATTTTATTGAAGGTGGACCTTAATCTGCAAATCAGAGAATTCTTAATTGATGTTTTGAGAGGCAAAACAATTTACTGCTGATCTATGATATATTTTAATTATTTCAGCTTATTCTGACCTGCAGAAGTTCCACAACTGTTGGCACTTTTTCTAGTACCCCTTGAGTCAATGCTGTATTATCTTTTCTTTTATGGGAAGGTAGAGAATCTTATTAGGTACTCCAAAAAGTACATCAGAAAGGGGAACATCCTTCTAAATATTGGAGGAGCACAAAAGATCTAATATCGATAGAAAATCAGATACAGGAACCTTTCTATACCATAGGTTCATATTTTTCAAGCACCTAGATTTGACCTGTTGAATACTGTCCTCCTTGTCCTCAAAATACCTTTGTCCTTTCCATCCAAGTGAACAGAAAAAGCAAGCAGCCAAGCAGGGATAGCAGTCCAGTAATGCCTGGTATCATTTGATGTAGACTATTTGTACCAGCTGCACTGGAGAAGTTTTATGCATCCTGGCATGACCCAGTGAACACCAAAAATGGTAGGAAACATGGTCCAGATATGTCTAGTAAAAGCACAATGGAGAAGTAGATGATTCACAAATTCAACTGCTTCTTCACAAAGGAGGTATCTACTGCAGACGGTGAAACCTCTTTTCTGCAAATTGTCATGAGTTAGGCAGGTTTCATGCCTAACAATGAATGTGAAGCAAGCAACTCTTGGTGTAGCAAATTGTCTTTCAGATAGTCCTCCGTGGTCAACCATTTTGAGTGACTCCTGTACTTCCCAGGAGATTTTTATAGCACGGTTTGGCAGTGAACTTGCCATCCTTCTGAAACTTCCTTCATATTAAGTAACTTATAAATGATCGATGGAGATAGTTTCCAATTTCTGAAAAAGTTATTCATGTCTTCGACTTCCAATCATATAAATTTCTTCCAGGAACAGTTTCCACCCTCCATTAGAATAACAGTCTTCCACAGTGCTGTATTGGTTTGTACTGATTGCTTACAGGTCTGGGAACTGTTCTTTCAATGGAATATCATCTAACCACCTATTGGTCGACATTTTCAGTTTCTTCCATTGCCAATTTTCTGCTTACACAGTCAAAGATCTCTTCCAGAGGCTCCTGATGTGTTTCCGGCTTAAACACCATAGGCTCCTCTTACAATATTCGTGCACCACTCAATTCTTCCATATTTTCAGACACAACATCTTTCCATTGATCATTACCGTTATCGTAAACCTCCTTTCAGTATTAGATTCTATTTTGTAGCTGCAGAATCTTTTGCCCCCAAGCCTTCAGATTTCTTGTCTCTATTAATAATACTTTTGTCTAATGGATCTGCTTCTGGTCCTGATTCCCTCCCACAGGAATTTCTTCTTGTTCTGTCCAATTTCCTTTCCACACTCTTGGGTGTGGGAAATATAGACATCATATGTGTGGGGATTTCATCGAATACACTATTAATCGGGTTCAACCTGCCTCTAAATGAGATGAACTGCTTCTTCTAGGGTGCCAATTTTCTTTCACACTTCTCTATCACCCCTTGCCACACATAAGCATCTTTTTATTTTGCACCCAAAAGGGCTTTCCAAGTTATGTTATAGGGAAACTCTCAACTTTACAAAATAATGTTGTAGCCAGCTTGTGGATAACGGGGTCTGCATTAACAGAAAAGATGCTATTCTTTGCCAATTCACATGCAAATAGCTTGAAAAGCTAGAATAATTGCTTACAGATGAAGTAGTTGCACTTGCTCCTCCTCTGCACTCTGCAGTACAAAACACCAAAAATTCGTCAGTGTAAAGGATATGAGGGACTTCAACTTTGTTGGCATTTCTGCCTTGAATGTTAAAACCTTCTACCTACTTAACTTCTGTAGCCTTCCTTAGCATTAGACCTTAAGGTTCCAAGGACAGAATGAACATGTATGGTGAAAGTGGATTGTTTTGTCTTAAATCCTTATGTGTAGGGAAGTAATCTTCACGTAAGCCACTGGGAATAATAGATATTCTGACAGTGGAGATACAATACTTGATTAATTGTATCCATTATGCTCCAAACCCATGGAATCAATAATCTTGAGGAGGAAATCCCACTTACACTGTCGAGAGCTTTCTCCATATCTTATTTACATACAACCCCAGATTTCCCCCCTTCTGATAATGGTCTAAACACTTATTAGCAACCAGCACAGCATTGGCCAATAGCTTCCCTTCGATAAATGCGTTTTGTTTACTTGTTACAAGCTTGCTAATAACCACTTCCAATCTTTCTGTAAGCACCTTTGAAATCATTTTCTCCTGCTGGCTTATAGGCCTGGAATCTTTTATTTCCACTGCTCCTTTCTTCTTGGGATTGGGAGTAATAAATGTAGCATTTGAACTTCTCTTCATTCTGCCTTCTTGATGAAACTGTTCCTAGGTTTTAAAGATGCATCCCTTAGGATATGCCAACATCTTTGGAAAAAGGCCATCTGATATCCATGACACATCTTTTGGGGAAGTCCATCTGAAACCAATCCTCAAATAACAGCTAGCTCCTTATTGGTGACAATGAGCGTGATCTTAACAGCGGAAAACCCAAGGAAGCAGAGGACCCATTTCAGTTGGTGCTTTATGTGCAAGAGTGAGGGTGAGCATGTAGATCATCTGCTATTGCATTGTAAAGTGGCTAATAGATTATGGAGGGTGGCCCTTTAATTTGTTTGGGATGCAATGGGCGATGCCGACCTCTGACTCTTATGAGAGAGAAGAAAGACCATGTGCATGGAGAGTACCCCCTTAGCAATCATGTGGGTCATTTGGAAACAGAGAAATAAAAGGGCTTTTGAAGGAGTGGAGCAAGCTTTTTTCAATTTGCAAAGTAGTTTTTTGCCTTAGTTTTCTTTTGGTGTACTTTTGAGGTCCCTCTATGTATAGAGGATTGGACCTCTTGTGTTGAGAACCATATTATGGTACAGGTCCTCCTTTTTTGGTACATGGATTGTATGCAAGGTTCCCACAATATAAAATTATTTACCTTTATCAAAAAAATCAGCCAGCTCTTTCCAAAGAGTTTTCCTTGCTTTCCTTTACATGGCGCATAGACTCAAGTAGGTCATTCCAGCTACACACTTTTATCGTCTTTTTTAAAATCTAGGATTCTTCCTTCCTCGGCTACCACTTTTGAGCCATTAGCATAGTTGGTGTCCAATGGTAATACGATTACTGACAATTTGCAGAATTTCTAGATGAATTGTATAGCTCTTTGTTATTTATGGTGTAAACAGAAAGTTTTAGTACAGGCAGAAGAACTTTTTGATGTTATAGACAATTTGTGACAAAAAGCACAGATGGAGTCAGTCTAGTAAATAGGGAAAAAAAGTTATCATTCTCAAAAAAATGGTAATACGATAGTGTTCTCTTTCATTATGCTTTGGGTAATATTAATTTGCTTATGTGATGACTGTTTGTAGATTAGTAAATATCATAAGTGGATGGCTTATCGGAGTATGCACCTTCTTTGAGTTCTTTTATCTAGCATATATTTCCTTTTCTAACACTTGAACTTGAAGACCGTCGATGACTAACTAGCTAGTTGTTAGTGTTAGTTTACTATCCTCTTAGGGGTCGTTTGGTTGGGAACTAGTTATCCCCAGATTAACTATCCTGGAGTTAGTTATCCTAAGATAACTTATCCACCATGTATATGGGATAACTTATCTCATCACTATGCTATAAATGGTGGGATAAATTAACCCAAACATGTCAACCAAACAAGACATCTCAATTTTATCCCAGGACTATTTATGCTTATCCCTCACACCAAACGAGCCCTTAGTGTTGGTGTGTTTCAGTCATCCAAGTATTTCTCCTTCTTTACTCTTGCCCGATGTCTGTTCCCTATTCCAGAGAAATTTCAACAAATTATTCATGAGTTGCTAGGTGCTATTAATCAAGGCCTTAACTTATTCCCCTTTATCCCTTGTAGCATATGGTTTTTCTTTTCAACACACAAATAATTTGTTTTTCTAAATCAGGCAATTAATTTCTAACTTAAAGAAGGAACTTGTGTTTTGCTACTTTTGTATGCTTCATATGTGACACTAAGCCAGTGCAATAGTCATAATTACAGGTTATGCAACCCCTCTATTGTGTCTGACATTCCATCGACATCATTTACTATAACCAGATTGCACCAAGATTCTTTTCCAATTCTGACTAGTCTGAATATTAAATGATTATGCGTATGTGCTTTTACTGAACAGCTTGTGGGATGAAATTGAGAGGTGATGATCCTGTTGGCATGAAGAATTTTATAGTTAGCGTTCAGAATAGGGTGAATGAATTGAAATCCTCATCTGGGGAAGGACAATCAAACAGTATGGGGAAAAGGGTATGTTAATGCTTTCTTATGCAGATTGCTTCTTATTCTGTCTCAGCTAACCACGTAATTTCTGGAACCACATTAATCTATATTTACACGTACTGGTTTTGTGACAGATGGAATTCATGCTTGAGATGATATGTGATATCAAAAACAATAAAAAAAGGACGAAGGAGGAGACCTTGCCGCTTACCCGAATAAAGAAATGGCTACAACAGGTGCTTGTTGGATTCAGCTGTTTTAGTCAAATAATTATCTATTGGTACATTTGATCTGGGATGACCTTTTTAAGGTTGTGTTCATCTATCTTATAAAATAGACATGGTAGTCTTCCTTGGGAAATAATAAAGATAGGTTTGACCAGTCACGCAACACTCTCCTTCAATTGCAACCGAGTTAGAATATGAAGATTAAAAAAATGGAATAACCGGAAACTATACCTTGAGATTGCTATGGAAAATCGTGTAAATTAAGCAAGCATTGAATGTTCTACTCCTCTTCTTATTGTTATGGGTGTAATTGTCTCTAATCAGTGCTTATATGAGATATTGGAGAATGGTTGGCTCCTCGGATGGGATTAGGCTTAGGAGCTTGCTAGTTTTCTCCCACAAATTCCAACTCTCTAACTTGCTTTCATTCTCCAATTGTCAAATTATCACTTAATATGTATTGTTAACCAAATCCTTTATTGTTTCATTCGTGAAAGAAGCTGATTCCTTTGAATGATGGGTGTCTTTTATTTATTGAGAAAAAAGGTATGTTTTATCCCTTCAGTTGTTAGGGACGATCACTCTTCTAAGGTATAGTAGTAGAAAGCTCTTCTTTCTGAGCCAGTATCTAGATGGTTGAACTGATCGCCCCTGTCTTCCAGTGTCTTTATTTTCGGAACAACAAATTTAGTTCTTGTATGAGTACTAAAAGATCTCATGTTTTACTTACTGTATCCGATAGGTTGATTAAATCCGTATGTGGGATTTTTGAGAAATTGTTTAAAAGCCCTGGTTTGATGTTTACTCTTGATTCTCAACAAGATATTCAATCAAGAAATATAATCCACATATTACGTCCAATCTTTGTTGCACTTAAATGCAAAATTTGGTACGTTGTGCTGAAGATAGCGTTTCAAATCTAGTGAAAATGTGCTGGCTTTCACACTAGTGGAACTAATACATATATATTTGTTGATCAAGTAATACAATTGCAGAACACTATTTTTGCAAGATTCGGTAGTTCTGTGGAAGATAAACGTGGAGGGCCAAAGATGTTATAGTGCTTAAGTTTCACTACTATGCTTTTGTTATTTCAATAGATAAAAACAATAAATGATGGTAGTTAGCTGCCAAGTTCCATGAAATTTGAAGTTCCTTAGATCATCACTCTACATTGTCTCATCATTTCTATCATCCTTAGCATGCTAATCTCTTCTTGTTATCTTACTTGCAGCTCAGAGTAGTTGATATATTGATTCGAGGGTTAAAGTGGAGCAAGCTGATTGATCCTGACAAGAGAGGCCAGTGGTGGATGTCTGGAAATATTGATTCCACAACTGATGTTCAAGATGTTGCCAGCACAATTGATTTGGAGGTCACTGAGGCTCAAAAGATGCTCCAGCTTGCTGCTGCTCAGAGGATGAATACTGATGCAAGAAGGGCAATTTTCTGCGTAATAATGAGTGGGGAGGACTATATTGATGCATTTGAGAAACTTCTAAGATTAGATTTGCAAGGCAAGCAGGTTGGCAACTGTTGGTTGAATTCCCTGCTATTCATTGTTGTGCTTCCGGTGTGCAGATTCTTTAATATTTGTACATGCAGGATAGGGAAATCATAAGAGTTTTGGTGGAATGCTGTTTACAGGAGAAAGCTTTTAACAAATACTATTGTGCTCTAGCTTCCAAGTTATGCAGCCATGATAAAAACAATAAGTTCACCCTGCAGGTATGTCTTCTGCTTAAATGCATCTTGAGAAGTTATGTTACACGGTCTTCTGCACTCGGCAAAGCTGGGGACAAAAAGTTTATTTATTACATTACGTGATTTCTAGAAAGGGAAAAACTACATCTCGTGTGTATTTATTATGACTGTAAAATATTTTTCAATTTTCTCATGTTTGGTTGGTCAAGATATTATAGTAAACATTTTCTTTAGGAATTTAGGAAAAAAACTTCATTTCTAGTAGTAGGGAAAACAAGTTCCATAAGTAGCATTCCACATTAATTGTCTCCTCCACAGTCACGCCCCACTTCCACACCATAGTGATTGTCTAAATTATATATAAATATTCTTGGGACAATAATTTCTGCTTTCTTAACGAACACCAGAAAATAAGTAAAAAGACCATTTATTTTAAATATTTTCCCTCGTACAAATACACCCCTCATCTTATCACATGTCAGGAAAAGGAGAAGAGGAAAAGACAAATGAAGTGCTTCTTACACTATATGAAGTATGAACAGTGCAATTTCTTTTGATTTTTGTTTCCTGATTGCGTTTGATGCAATTAAAGTTCGAAGTCAATTTCTGACCTGTGACACAAGTTAATAGTGGGTTAAATTGAGACATTCTGGTGGTTTAAGAATTTTCTTGGCACATAAAATTATATTTTGAAATCATATGCTCATTTTGGTAATGTAGGACGGATACAATGAGACTATGCTCAGACACAGTTTTTACTCCTTTTCTGTCACACACCATTGGTCCTTGTTTTCCTTTTTTCATAGTGGCCACAATTGTTATGCTCTGAGGATAATCTGATATTATTTGAGATCATATGCTCATTTTAGATATGGAGGATGAATTTGAGAACTATATACAGACAGTTTTCTCTTTCTCTACACCATTAGTTCTCATGTCCCATTTTATTGGAGTGGTCAGAATTATCATGCTTGAGAATCATTTGAAATATGGTACTCGCATGAACTGATGTTTGCACCCAAGAATATTGCATGCGCTAAACTCCTTAAAGTAGTGCAATATTATCAAGTATGTCTAGTTCCAAAAGCACTGTATTATACTTATCTCAAAACCATAACCATGCTAATCCATTGTTACTTGCAGTACTGTCTGTGGGATCATTTCAAGGAGCTTGATCAGATGCAGCTGATCAGATCAATGCACTTATCCAAGTTTGTCGCAGAGATGGTTGCTTCTTTTAGCCTTTCACTTGCTGTACTGAAGGCTGTTGATCTCAGTGATTCTTCACAATTGACTCCAAAAAGAATCATGCACTTTCGGATGCTATTTGAGACTATCTTGGAGTTTCCTGAAAAGCTTGTCTGGAACATTTTTACTCGAATTGCTCTTTTGCCAGAGTATGAATCACT
The DNA here is from genome assembly GCF_001406875.1 of Solanum pennellii. NCBI lineage: Eukaryota > Viridiplantae > Streptophyta > Magnoliopsida > Solanales > Solanaceae > Solanum > Solanum pennellii. Next base: position 63,634,643 of record NC_028639.1, read on the forward strand.
TCGTGATGGGATTGTCTTCTTTATCCTCAAGTATGTCATTGATAGCCAAAAGTCTCTGGCAGATAAATTCAAGATTGCAAAGAATGCTCTTAACAATGTTGAAGGAGTCATCATGTGAGTCTTTGCATGATATATTCTAGATTCAGGATTTTGCAGGAATGGTTATTGTTGTTGGAGCAACAGTAACCCAGTTTTGGTAGATGTTTTCTTGATTCTATGATCGTAGGATAGGTATGACTAGAAATTCAGTATAGACGGATCCTAGTTATGTGACTTCAAACCTTGGAATTGCATAATGTTTCATAATTAACTTTTTGAGGTAGAGAAATGTGCAACTCTTGCCACAGTGTCTATGTACTTTATTACATGCATTGTTAGTGAACATTATTTAGGGCCTCGGGGATTTGGTTGCTATTGCAACTCTACTGTAATTTCATTAGTTAAATTTGGCATCTTCTCTTTAATTAATATTTTGGGAATTAATTGGTGTATGTCATAAAAGATATTGTGAATTTTCTTGTTTCATGTCAAAAAATGGTTGTCTCTTAGCTTCTGCCTTTGTATGATGGATTATTTGGAGGTAAAGAAATGCAAGTGTTTTTATTTTGGCTTTACAACAAATAGAATATCATTATTGATCTTAAAACTTAAGGAGTCATTTGATTGTGCAATGGGATAGGTTGGGATATTCCATGGCTCATAGAATTATTTTATCCCGCCTTTTATACGGAATAACTTATTTGTAGAAGGGGAAAAGGGTCTGATATACCTCTCAACTTTGTCATTTAGAGCTGATATACCCCTTGTTAGGAAAGTGGCTCATATATATCCCTACTTGTAAACAAAGGCTCACATATACCCTTTTCCTCTAACGGAAATGAAAAAAAATGATTTTAATCTAAATTTTTATTATTTTTTTCTAAAAAATTAAATCCCATATAAATTTAATCCTCGTCAAACATATTTTTTTTGACTTTTTTTTGTTTCAATGACTAATTTATAATTATTATTTTGATAATCAACTTTATTTATATTTCACTGATATTCTTGTAAAACTTATTGTAGATGATCAAATTTTTTCCTCGAATTCGAAATTAAACTACAATACACACAAAAAAAAATAGTTTAATTTTTTCTCTCTATAAACTAAGGAATGAAAGAAAAAAACAAAATAAGAATAAGAAACTCAAATAATTATTATAAAAGAAGTCAAAAAATAATTTATGTATGAACAAATTAAAACATACCTTGAACTTTGATAGAAGAATCATATATATCCCTAAATATTTTTTTTAAAAAAAATTAGAAGTAATAAATATAAATTTAAAACTAATTTTTTAACTTCCATTAAATGAAGGGTATATGTGAGCCACTTTGTAACGGCAGGGGTACATATGAGCCATTTGTATAACGGTAAGGGCATATATGAGCCACTTTTATAACGAGGAGTATATCAGCTCCAAATGACAAAATTGAAGGGTATATCAAACCCTTTTCTCTTTGTAGAATAAAATAAGCACCATTTTTAGCTTCTGGCTTTGTCTGATGGATTATTTTGAGGTAAAGAAATGCAAGTTTTTTTTATTTTGGCTTTACAACAAATAGAATATCATTATTGATCATAAACTTAAGGGGTCATTTGGTTGTGCGATGGGATAGGTTGGGATGTTCCATGGTTCATAGAATTATTTTATCTCGTCTTTTATATTGAATAACTTATTCTAAAATAAAATAAATTAAGAACAAATAAACACAAATAAAATAATCTCTTGATATATTGAAAGATTTATTATCTTTGGTGTAACAAGGATAAGGCAAATTTGTTAGCATCGGGTGCTTCTTTTCTTAAAAGAATATCACAAAATCTTATTATAAAATCCCTTGGAATACATTTAACTAAATCAGCAATTAGGTCACGACTAATGGGCTACCACTCAAAGCATTTCTATTAGTCAACAAATAGACCTAAATTAATACTGCTTTAAATTATAAAACATTCTTAAATATTTAAGATATAAAATAGTAAGACGAGAGAATGATACTTAAAAGTCTAAAATCATTGTAATCCAAAGAAAATAATTTCAGTAGAGAATAGGATAAATTTTGACGAATAAAAAAAAATTACTATGAATTCTAATAAGTTGAATAAATCAAATCTATTTTCAAACTAAAAAGAATAACCAATAGAGAAATTAATAAAAACTTCCTTTTAAAAATAAAAGACTATATCCAGTCACATATAAATGACTCACTTCTTCAAATTTATTCCCGATGTGGCTTAGAATTTCTTTTTCTTAAAATCTTTAATAATAAAATTTTTAACTAGAAAAAGTTATCAATAATGTTTTTTTTGAAAATAAATGTTGGAATTAATTGGCAAAAAATGGAAACATTAATGTTGTTAATTTGTAACATTCATTTTTTTATTTTATATTATAATTACATCTGTGTCAACACCACGTCTGAATATAAGCATTTTATCATTTTATATTTGAAGGAATGGATGAGGGTTTCAATTGACGGCTCGACTTGGCGTTGTATTGCCTTAGCTTTACCCTACTACTACAGAGCTACCACACTTCCTTCTTCCGCCGCCTTGCTGCTTCCTCCGTCGCCGGCGGTGAGTAGACGGCTGTTTAATTTCACACGTACCTTTTCTGTTTCAACGCCGATGGGTTCTCAGCCGGAAGTATTGGATTGGCCGGCCAATAAGGTCCGGCAGACCTTTATCAGCTTCTTCCAAGGGAAAGATCATAAAGAGGTCCAATCCAGTCCTGTAGTTCCTCATAATGACCCTACTCTTCTATTCGCTAATGCTGGTTCGTTTTTCCTTCACTATTGTACAGTACTTGGAATGTTGTTTTTGTTGTTTTTTGGGGGTTGAATAGATAAAGTTTGTATTTTCGTGCAGGGATGAATCAGTTTAAGCCTATTTTCTTGGGTATTGTTGACCCAAATAGTCCGTTGAGTAAACTTAAGCGTGCCTGCGATACACAGAAGTGTATTCGTGCTGGTGGCAAGCATAATGATCTTGATGATGTTGGTAAGGATACTTACCATCACACATTCTTTGAGATGCTTGGTAATTGGTCATTTGGGGATTATTTCAAGAAGGAGGCAATTGGATGGGCCTGGGAACTACTTACCCAGGCAAGTTTTATCCTCATTAATAGTTAGTAATGTTCCTGTTCAGAGTCAGTTGGGCTCCTTGCATATATGCTGTTTGATCAAGAAATGGTAGGATGCTGACTTGTTCAAGTGTTTCCCCTTGTTTGATGGTTTTTGTCCAGGTATATAAACTGCCAAGTGAACGGATTTATGCCACTTATTTTGGAGGTGATGAAAAATCTGGCCTTCCAGCGGATAATGAAGCTAGAGACCTATGGCTTAAGTTCCTTCCTCCTAGCAGGGTGTTGCCTTTCGACTGCAAAGTATGTTATCGCACTGTATCTCCAATTTGTCATCTTGCTCAAATTCATCATTTTCTGTTTGGTGCTATGTTAATTCAAAACTGAATCTTCAATGAGGTAATTTTCTTAGTATACTTGATATTTNGTATTTTTGAAACCGGTGAATCTTATTAAATCTTTAGAAGCATGTTCAACTTTTAAGACCTCTCAATTTGGACAAATTTTTTGATGATGTGAGGTAAGGGCAGTGGTAAGTGTCATTTTTGCCTTATAAGAATGCAAGTGTCCTTTATGCTGATAAAAGAAGCAAAATTGTGGTACTTATCATTCACAAGTGGAGAAGAGCATCATATTCATCAAAGCATATGAACTTTTGAGGGCGATGATAAGTAACATTTTCGCCTTGTAAACATTAAGTATCCTTTTTGCTGATTAGAAAGTAAGAAGTTGTGTTCATCATTTAGGTGGAGTAGGGTGAAGAAGGGTGGGGGGGTGGGGGCGTTACTCGTTGAGTTATGGAATTTGAAATAACAAATTGCCTCGTTAAAGAAAAGAAAAAAAAAAGAAAAAAAAAAGAAGCAACTCAAATTTTTGAATTAGATGTTTTTAGAGGTTTTGAGTAATTGATGTACAATAACCATTGACCTGTGGAATTTGAAAGAAAAAATTCCCTCGTTAAAGAAAAGAAAAAAAAGAAGCAACTCAAATTTCTATAAGCTGTATTAGTCATATGAATTAGATGTTTTTTAAAGGTTTTGAGTAATTGATCTACAATAACCATTGTTCTTAAGGAACGCTTCCAATCAATGAGAATTGTCTTCCAGTATGTTGACATGAGAACTTCCTTTCTTGTACAAATGATTTAATTACTTTGAGCTAAGTTCAGATTTTTTCATTACACTTTGTGCTTGGAGTAGGACAACTTTTGGGAGATGGGTGATACTGGACCTTGCGGACCCTGCACCGAAATACACTTCGATAGAATCGGGAATCGTGATGCTGCATCATTTGTTAATAATGATGATCCCACTGTGATTGAGATATGGAACCTTGTCTTTATTCAGGTACTATTATCTCCCAAGTTTTTGTTTCTCATTGGGAAGCTTTGTTTTAACTCTTGTCTGTCTTTTGCAGTTTAATAGGGAAGCTGATGGTTCTTTGAAACCTCTTCCAGCTAAGCATGTTGATACTGGAATGGGTTTTGAAAGACTAACCTCTATCCTCCAGAACAAGATGAGCAATTATGATACTGATGTGTTCTTACCCATATTTGATGCTATACAAAAGGTAATATGAACATGTTATCTTTTTGAAATTCGATTTTATTGATTTGCAGTTCTCTTGAGCCACCTAGCATATACATTTCCTCATTGCTTTGAGTAAACTGTAAACGGACTATTTCTATGATGGCCTTTCATGAATTCACCCATTTATGTCATGACTGACGTTATTCTAATTCCTCTTTATTGAGTTTTATTTTCCATATTATTTCTCGCGCAAATAGGATTTTTAGGGATTCAGTGGCCCTGATGTAAATACTTATTCAAGTAATGCTTTAAAGAAAATTCTAAAAATTGTAAAATCTCTACATTTATTTTGAAAAATGTTGTGTAACCACTTTAAAGTGGTTGATACATTATTTTCCATAGTATTTTACTTTTCATTTACAAAATTAGCTTAAACAGAAATTTTAGGATTATCGAGGCGAATTTTCTGTAAAATAATGGCTACTGGCAAGAGCACTCAACTTCTAGTTAAGAAATTGGGATTCGATTCATGTAGGAAGCAAAGTGGGGAAGAGCCTCCGTTGACTTTTTGACGGGTGGTTTTGAAGTCCTGCGTTATACCAGATTAGAAAAAAAACTCGTCCTGAACTGCTTGGTCCTGAGCCTGAATTGTGTTACTGAAATTTTCGTTTTGCTATACTTATCTAACTTATTCTCCTAAATTGATATTTCAATCTTTTAATAGGCAACTGGAGCTCGTCCGTACTCTGGCAAAGTTGGAGCTGATGATGTGGACAATATTGATATGGCCTATAGAGTTGTTGCTGACCACATTCGAACTCTCTCTTTTGCCATTGCTGATGGTTCTTGCCCAGGTAGATTCTTGTTAGTCTGGTCCATCAGCTAGTGCTTAGGGTTGTTCAAAATCGTTTCTCTCCTGTTTTGGTTGACCCCCTACATTAGTACTATGTTATGGTGTCAAAAGTTTTGATTACGTGTAAAAGTTTTTTGGTGTGATAACATTCATTATATGTATAATCTTATTGGTGTTTGTTTTGTTGTGGAGATTCAAATCTTGTATAATGAATGAGTTTGCAGTCACTTTTTGTTTCAAGATGGTTTGTATTTTACAGTTTGTGTCTGGTGAATTTGTTGTCTAATACTTTCTCCTATTTCCTTCACCCGCTGTTACTTGAAACCTACACGTTCTGTTATAATGATGTGCATCCATTTTAATTTGAAATTTGGGTTCTATGACTTTCCATGCTTGGTAGAGAAGTATGGATTCTAGTATTTTCAAGGAGCTTCTGACAGTTTACAACGTTTTAGGCCAAATAGCAGTGTCTGGTTTTGTTCTTTGGTAAGTCTAATGTTCACATTTTCTTGTTTTGCAGGGAATGAAGGCCGTGAATATGTCCTCAGACGCATTCTACGTCGAGCAGTGCGCTATGGTACAGAGGTTTTGAAAGCGCAACAAGGATTTTTCAGCAGGTATGCGGAAGTACTTCGAAATTTGCCAGTCTCATTATCTTTTGGGCCTACAAAAAAGGGTTTATTTGATATTTAGCAGTTCTGTGCTATATCCTCTCTAGAGATCAATGTATTATTTACACTCTGCTTTATGTTGAGAGTAGCCTTGTGAAGGTGGTGGTAGAAGTTATGGGTGATGTCTTCCCAGAGCTGAAGTTGCGTGAGACACATATAAGGGATATCATTGCTGATGAAGAAACTAGCTTTGGAAGGACATTGCTGCATGTAAGCTTCTTTGTAATATAAGAAAGGAATCAAGTCTAGAAACTCCAGATGTTTTGATAGTATAGGAAATAGCTTGCAAAAAGTCAAGTTTAATTGTTTGTTGCTTCTGTGTTTTTGGTGTACTCAATTATACTCCAATGACACTATCCCCCTCATTGATGTACTAGACTCAATTTAGGTTCAGATAGCTGGATCCGATGATCTTATTGCAAATATGCCTCAGTATTGCCTATGTTCTGGTTGTAGTAATATACAAAGTTACCTGTTTCAAAAAAAAAAAGAAAAAGAAATACTGTAATTTGTATTCTGCATATCAACTGTCCAAAACAGTTATTGAGCCTGTAGATGCTGTCTTCTTATATTGGTGATTCTTTGCTGTTAATTTTCTCTTTCCTGAGATAATGGAAGTATGCAGATATTATCCTGATAGCTATTTGAGGAAAATCATATGTAATACTAACTCCATGATAAACAATTTGCTAATAGGATTGAGTTGAAGGCGCTATTACCACTGATACTGTTGGAACACTTCTCTGCATATTGATAACTGTATAGGTGATGGCTTAATACTAAATGAAAGAAATATAATTAGCATTCAACTGAAATTTGTAACGATTTTGTGAGCTTCCCGGGGAATATCAATTCTGTAGAACTATTTTCATTCTGTTACAATTTTGTTACACCTGTGTTCAGTGCTTTGTTGACACGAGTAATGGAATTGTTAAACTACCTGTCTTCTTCACATCTAAACCTTTTCTTGTCTATATGCTCAGCTTAATGATATGATTCTCTCTTACAACTGTATTTGACAAAATTGGGTGGCTCATGACTTCTGATGGAGCGGTTCTTGCTCCTTGTTTGCTCCTGATTGGAGGAGAATGATTACTTATTTTGCTATTGTTTTGTCTTCTAATTTTTTTCTCTTTTTATCCAACTTCTTTCTTCAGGGAATCGAGAAATTTAAGAAGGCAGCTCAAGAGGTTCAAGGAAAGCAATTTAGTGGTCAGGCAAGCATACTGTCCATTTACAACTTGTGACGGAGAAATCAGCCAAATTCCTTCTAATTCAATATCTTATTTGTGCTCTTAATTTATACTTAATACTCAGATCATCTCAAATCCCAGTTAGTGTCCAGTGCCTCTAATTCAAATTGATTTGGGTTGTGTTGTATTTAGTGAGGTACATGTAGAACCATAATGTCTCTTCTTTTTTTGTTTTTCTTGAATAGAATAGACAGAAGTTATACTGATGGGAATAACTGTGGGTCTGATGGTACTTTGCATGGAACATAAGTTATTTAAGAAGTCCCCTTTGTATAGAAAACCATTGATCTAGAAGGAAATGTGGACATTCAATTGAAACTTATGAGTAAAATTTCAGCTTGTTATACGACCTTAGCTGGTATTTCAGGTGCGGGATGTCGTACAGATTAGTTTGTATAGGTTACATGCAGTTTCTCAACCGTGTCTGTTATTATAACATAGAAGTAATGAAGCTTCACTTTTGTTATTTCCTCAAGACCTGGGAAAACAAACAGGACGTGAGTTGTGATCAAGAAGAATATTATGGCATCAGTTTGGATTGTATTGAAGACTTAAATTGGGTCAAACGGTCATCCATAAGGATTTGGCAGAATTATGGTGTTGAAATTTATCAACTGCACTTCCAATGAAATCGGGAATATTTTGTATATAGCACCTAAAACTTTTTAATCAATAAGATGCTAGTATTTGATTCCAGAAGTAAAGATGTTTATTTAGCTCATGGCTAGCTACTAATGCATAAGATAAACATTAAATGTTGTCATTCACTCATTCTATCAACATGATTCAATTTATAGGTTTTCTTCTCTTCTCTTGTATTCTGCTTTACATACCTTATGGTCTTCATAAAACAATATTTCTACTTTAAAGGTATTTATCTTCTTAATTTTTTCTTCACTAGTATTTGGCTGCATATTGCTCATTTTCTGTGTGCGCTTCACATTCACCTATTGAGCAGAGGCCTATGATATGACACCGTTGGCATCCGTATAAAGATTAAATTTCAATTTTCATAAAATAAATACTCTTCCAAAAAAACAGAAAAATGGGTAGTCTTAACTGCAGGCAAATAGATGGAATGTTGTTATTAGTCAGTTTTCATGTGATTGATTTCAACTTATCAAATTTAGTCCAGTAACTGTGCAATTCTTTTTCTGCTTTAGATATTCATTATTGTACCTTTCATGCACTTCAAAATCCAAATTTCTTTTGTTAGCTCTGGACGACTTGGTATCTCATCTGTCTTTAATTCTTCTTCTTACTTCTCTTGTGATGTGCAGGAGGCTTTTGTCTTGTGGGACACTTATGGATTTCCATTAGATTTGACCCAGGTAAATAGTGCTTTAACCGGTTAATTCATTTCTCAGTGATGAAAACAAATTAAACCTTTTTGTCTCAGTTAATGGCAGAGGAACGAGGCTTGGTTGTTGATGTTGATGGTTTTAATGTTGCTATGGATGCTGCCAGGGAAAGATCAAGAAATGCTCAGAGCAAGGTTCTCTTTGTTGCTTTTGTTTTTTCATCTCCTCCCCAACTAGGTTAATTTCCGCTTTGCTGTTTGAGCTGTTGGGAAGTGTTTCATCTAGGCACACGTAATTTTCTTGGGGCATTTTAAGCTTGATTGTTATGAAATTCTGAATAGTGAGGGCTGAAGAAATTAATTGACGCCAGAGATTATTCTTATGTTCACCAAATTGGGGCCATGTCAAAATTGAGTATTTTCTCTGGAAAATAAATAGTTCCTTGGGAAATCAAGTTTAGTAGTACTAAAAAATATTAGTAAGTTTAGAGGCTTAAGCTTGCACCTATAGGTTTGACCTAGTGATCAATGAAGTGCATGCAAACCTCGGAGATTAGGGTTTAAATGTCAGTAAATTTAAATATATTTGGTTATTTCTTCCCATGTGTCCAAGTCTTGCCGGTTATTTGGCTCTTATGATGATGGGAGGAAGCAGATGCCTGAATAGATATTTGAGATACACAAGCTACAGCAGAACTCACTGTCATAAAAAAAGCTTAGAAGCTATGCAAATGGATGAATTTGACATGGACATGTTCCCAATAGAATGAAGCCTCATGGACCACTTAAGAGTTTAGGTGACATGCGATGTATAGTGTGGTAGATTGAGTTACCATGGAAATGGTACCTATTCTTTGTAACACTGGAAAGAAGTAGTGGAAATGTTGTTTTTTAAATGGCTGCGGGAAGTAAATGGGTTACAGCTGAGAAGCACCTTATGAAGTGAGGTGCTAAATTGTACTCATTTTTCCAGGTTGCATCAGTAGTTGTCATCAGTCAAGTATTATATTATTAAATTTACCTTTACAAGTTAATGATATTTGCTTACACCTCATTATGTTTTGAACTTATACTTGACAGAATGCCGGTGGTGCTATTGCCATGGATGCTGACGCTACTGCAGCATTGCACAAGAAAGGGGTCGCTGCAACAAATGATACTTTCAAGTTCACTTGGTCTCAGGTTGCTGATTCGTCTTCCTTAGAAAACTAGCGGCTTCTTGTATTTGTTGCTTGCTTCAATGATTATATGTTGTCGTTTGTATTTCATCTGCGTTGAATGACAATTTCTCAAGCCAAGGACAAAAACCTTCTTTCCCTTCCCCATCCTCTTCTTTCCCTAAGTTAACAAACTAATCACTCTTAGCCTTTCATTAACCATGCTTTCATCCTTGCTCAATTGTTCATTAATATTTGTTCTCTTTGCTGGGATTTCCTGCCAATTTATCTTTCTGACCTGTAGTCTGATATGTTTTCCTTAACTTCTTTCTTTTATTTTCTCCCAACCTAAATGGCTGTCTCAGCAGCTGTAAAATTATACTTATCATTATTTAAGGTGTGTCTGGTATGGAATGAATGTTTTCCAATTTTTCATGTTTGGCTTGTCAAAATATTTTGGAAAACATTTTTTCTAGGAAACCAAGTTCCTTAAAAAGGAAGAAAATGACTTCCCTGGTGGAAGTTGGGATAACAAGTTTCATAGTGGCCTTCCAAGCTATTTTCTCTCCCCACTCCCCAATGGCCCCCAACTCCTCCTTGACCATCCGAACCCCCGCCACCCCCAAACTCCCATCCCCACAATGTTTTCCTAGATTATATATAATGCTCCTGGAAAATATCTTTTTTAGTTGCATATAAACACTAGAAAGTAAGTAAAAATTCATTTATTTTCCAAGAAAACATTTTTCTAGTACCAAACACTTGGTGCTCACATTATTTTTGTTGAGATGGTAACAAAGTGCTCACATCAGAGTTTTACTTCTGAATTTCTGAATTCAGGATCATGAGAGTGAGATAAAAGCTATCTACACTGGAAGTGAGTTCTTGGAAAGTGCAGCAGCTGGGAATGAAGTTGGTATTATTCTTGAGAGCACCAGTTTCTATGCTGAACAAGGTGGTCAGGTAAAAACTGACTAACTAATAAAAAGCCTAGGACCTGAAGTGATCTTAGAAACTAATCGCGTTCCTTTTCTTTGATATCTGGGTTAGAAAAATGTTAAATAATGATGTGTACTCTACTTAAATTTGTTGCTGGAAGGACACTAAAATAGCAATATTGTTATTATCAATAATCTGTATGAGGACTAGAGGAGGGTGTAGCCCAAGTTTTTGTAATGTTGTGGTTAAAAGGGACTGGTATTTAATTTCTGTATCCACCCAACCCACCAACACACCCACATAGATTAACCTCAACAAGAATGTTTTATAGAGGGGTGAGCTCTACAGTGCAACTTCAGCATAGTAAAGAGTAGAGACTAATTAATGCCTACATATGTAGGCATTAATGAGTCTACTCTTTGCTATACTGAAGTTGCACTGTAGAGATATTTAGATGCAAAGCTCCAATGATGAACATTTGCTAATTGTTCACTTAAAGGGAAGTGTTTCTTGGAAATATATAGGGAAGTAATCAAACAAAAGTGATTCTCTCGAATGCCCCCACGGTTTAGTCTAATGGTAAAAAGCTTTTATTACATGAACAGTAATGACTGGCCAGATTAGATAAGCTAAAGCAGGTGAGCTCACGCTCATATTGCGGTTAGGATACTTAACATTATCTTTCTACATTGCTACTCCTACAACTCAAAACTGAAGCTCTAACAGCCAAACTAAAAGTAAAACATGCCCAAATTTGATTCTTTTCATGCAATTCATGCTAGATTGTACATACAGATAAACTAAAAATCAGATATAAAGAGAAAAGTAAACCAATTACTTGATGTTGGATCCATGAATCAAACTTCTTATGTTTTTTAGCCTTCCGAGCTTCTTTTCTACTTTCTTTACGAGACTTTTTCTTCTCTGTATCACAAAAAAAACACTGGGAATAAGTACAAAAACGAAAGGCTGTAACTATTTAACACAAGAAAACAGCCTTACCCATTATCAAATTCCGGAGTCGGGAGTTAGGATTTTCTGTGTGAGCTTTGCAGCAAACGGGAGAGCGGCAGAAGCAGCAAAAGCCGTCGGCGGCCTACGGAGTTAGGTTGGAACTTGAAAGTTGGATGAACACACAATTGGCACACTAATTCTCAGCGGCTCGCTTTGAGTGCAACCGTATTTTTAAGAGCTTTTATTTACTGCAAATTATTATTATTATTAGAATGAAATATAAATTAATAAGGATTAAAATTTGATTTCTTTCGGCCAATGAATTACGTGCTTTTTAAATAAATTGACATAAGCAATTTATGCTAAAAATATAATAAGGTTATTTTTCAAGGGAAAAAGCACTTTTAAAAATGCTTATCTATGTCATTATTATTAAAAAAAATAATTATTTATACATTATTTTTTAACGATAATTTTGTAAAATTATTTTTAATACATGTCCAATTATAATTTGATTACATTATCAATTTTTTAGTTTAAAAAAATTAAATTAATTACTTTTATTAAATAAATTCATGATGTGACCGAATTATAATTGGTCACCTCATCAATTTTTTAACAAAAAAATTCAAAACTCTAAATAAAATTTAAAAATAATTATTCAATTTAAATTTAAAGAGCAATTTTTTATGATTCATAACTTTTTAGTGCTAGCAGGAATTCAAGTGAATGAATCCCTCTTAGCGGTCTTATAGTAGAGTGAGTGTTGCAAAAAGTCTTATCTAATTGTACTTTTGTGTCTCGTTGACATCGTTGCCGTCAATAGAGACCGGTGAAGCTTAAATATGACTTCATTATGAAATGACCAGTGCCTGTTTGGATAGACTTAATAAAAGCAGTTTTAAAAAGTATTTTTGAAAGTGTTTAAATTTAATTTTAAAATAAGCAGTTATGCGTTTGGATAAAAAGTGTTGAAGTTAAAAAAAAAGTTGTTGATGTGTTTGGCAAATAAGTACTATAAACAGCTTTTTAAATCAAAATGTCTTGAAGGGTATTTAAGACATTTTGATTTAAAAAGCTGTTTATAGTACTTATTTGCCAAACACATCAACAACTTTTTTTTTAACTTCAACACTTTTATTCAAACGCATAACTGCTTATTTTAAAATTAAATTTAAACACTTTCAAAAATACTTTTTAAAACTGCTTTTATTAAGTCTATCCAAACAGGCACTGGTCATTTCATAATGAAGTCATATTTAAGCTTCACCGATCTCTATTGACCGCAACGATGTCAAATGAGACACAAAGAATGAAAAGTACAATTAGATAAGATTTTCTGCAAAATTTACGAATTATAAAAATTTGCTCTTTCACTTAAATTTAGATTAAATATAATTATTTTTAAATTTTATTCAGAGTTCTGATTTTTTTATTAAAAAATTAATGATGTGATCAATTATAATTTGGTCACTCAATTTATTTAATAAAAAAATTAATTTAATTTTTTTAATTAAAAATTGATAACGTAATTGAATTATAATTAATTATGTGTCAAAATAATTTTGTGAAATTATTATTAAAAAATAATCACATAAATATATATATATATATTTTTTGATAATGACATAAATTGAGTCTTTTTTATGAGTGCTTTTCCCTTTACAAAATAACACTATTATACTTTTAGCATAAATTGGTTATGTCAATTTATTTAAAAAAGCGCCTATTTCATTGGCCGAAAGAAATCAAATTTTAATCCTTATTAATTATTTTTCCTTCTAATAATAATAATAATTAGCAGTAAAATAAAAGCTCTTAAAAAATACGGTTGAACTCAAAGCGAGCCGCTGAGAGCCAGTGCCAATTGTGTTTTCATCTAACTTTCAAGTTCCAACCTAACTCCGAAGGCCGCCGACGGCTTTTGCTGCTTCTGCCCCTCTCCCGTTTGCTGCAAAGCTCACACAGAAAACCCTAACTCCCTACTCCGGAATTTGATAATGGGTAAGGCTGTTTTCTTGTGTTAATATAGTTACAGCCTTCCGTTTTTGTACTTATTCCCAGTGTTCTTTTTTTTTTTTGGTGATACAGAGAAGAAAAAGTCTCGTAAAGAAAGTAGAAAAGAAGCTCGGAAGGCTAAAAAACATAAGAAGTTTGATTCATGGATCCAACATCAAGTAATTGGTTTACTTTTCTCTTTATATCTGATTTTTAGTTTATCTGTATGTACAATCTAGCATGAATTGCATGAAAAGAATCAAATTTGGGCATGTTTTACTTTTAGTTTGGCTGTTAGAGCTTCAGTTTTGAGTTGTAGGAGTAGCAATGTAGAAAGATCATGTTAAGTATCCTAACCGCAATATGAGCGTGAGCTCACCTGCTTCAGCTTATCTAATCTGGCCAGTCATTACTGTCCATGTAATAAAAGCTTTTTTTTCCATCAAATTTTGTTTCCAACAGTTTAGGAAGATGTGAATGATGATAGATGTAAAAAGCTTTTCTTTTGGGAAAGGGTTCTAATTAATGATAATGTTCACGTATAACCAACCAACATCATTTGATAAGGCTAATTACTGTGGCAGATTTTATTTAAGCAGATACTTTTGTTTTTGGCATAAGGTCTAGCTATTACCACTCATGATAAAGCACATAAATTTAACTTGACATGATTTTCTCTCCTGACACTTGGTTGTAGCAAACACAAAAAGCCCGGAGAATGTTGCCAAATTCAAAACCAACACAGACAGTGCATTCACAGAAGGATAGCCAAGTACAAAGGCATGAACATTTACACTCCTTAAATTCAAAGAAAGACTTGGACACTTCTCCACGGTTGGATTCTTCTAAGGTGGAAAATACGAGTTTGAAAAGGAAACATGTCTCAAGTAAAAATTCAAAGACAATGTTTATGGAGTATCTTAAAATGGAAAAGGAGGGAGACGCTATCTCTGCGGACGTAGATCTGAGATTGGAGGGGAAACTCGCTAAGAAACTCAAGGTGAAGAATGAGAAATTGCGAGGAGATGATGATATCGATATGTTACTTGAAGGAATTCCTTTTGTAGTTGACTGTAACAGTCAACTGAACGAATCTCTGGAGGGTACTGATACTGACCCTTCACACAAGAAACTGAAAAAAAAGACAGTGGTTGAAGTTTTAGATGGTAAACTGGTTTCTGAGGATGGAAAGTTTGATCCTTCATGTGTTAGCTATGTTGAGCATGTCGACACAGATTTACAGGCAAAACAAAAAGAGTCAAAAAAGATGAAAAGAAAGAAGACAAAGTTTGAAGAGCTTCTTGCAACTGAAATGCGTGGACAGGATATCTCAGCAGATGAGGATCTGGCTTTGGAAAGGAAGCTTGCGAAGAAGCTCAAGGTGAAGAGAGGGAAATTACTTGGGGATCATGATGATATGAATAATTTATTTGAGGGAATTCCTTCACTTCTGGATTCTTTTGAGGATGAAAATACACAACTTGTTGGAGAAGCACCTCGAAAGCGTGATACGAGCTCCTCAAATGAAAGATCTAAAGAGAAAAGATATAATAAAGAAGTGCAAGGAGAAGATTACAATCAAGAGGAAGAGCAGAAAGCTGAGAGCACTTCATACTGTACAGATGTGAAGGCAGCAGCTAGATCTGCTGCCAAAGAAAATGCAATATATGTTGCTCCTCGCCTGAGGTCATGCTTGGGAAATGATTCGGAAGAGTTCGCTCAAATTCGTCGACGACTAAGAGGTATTAAATTTGTAACAGTTGCATTCATTTTGCTGGACTTTGGAAACCTTTTTTTTTGTTTTGCAAAATGATCTATTTTTTTTGCACCTGAGGACCATTAAAAGAATCAATTTCTTTCAGGTCTTCTGAATAGGATGTCCGAGGCTAACGTGGAATCGATCACAAGTGAAATTTCCACGATCTACCAGGTATGCGACTTGTTCTCATCCAATATTCTGACTGATTTTTTATCTGAAAATCACCTAATGCACTGTCCACAATAATGTTTCTTTTGATTGTTTCTATGATTCAAGCTAGTAATTTATATTGAAATACCTTTTGTTGGTGTATTTCTTGAGGTTTCAGATTATGATTCTTATTTTTTGCCCCTACTACTTTATTGACTCTGTAGTTTTGATACAATTGTTTGTGACTTGTCTAAGTGCAATCAGCAATTTGAAAGTTGGATCTTAAGAATGTTAATTTGTGTGATTCAGCATTGAGAATACCAAGACCATTTACATTGCTTTCTGTCGTTTTTACTGTTATCACTTATAGCCGTAATGTTCAGATATCTTTAAATACTTATACTTACTTTTCAGGAATACTTGTCTTGTACTCGTGTTGTCAAAAGCACAAAAAAGCGCTAAAGCCCTGATGGAGCTTAAAGCGCGAAGCATGGGCTTCAGTAAATAAAAGCGCACTATGAAGAATTTTTAATATATATATATATATACACACACACACACACACACTTATAGAACATAATAGACACAAAAATAGTAAATATATAGTGCTTATAATGAAGATTGGTTTATCAAAATATATGTTTTTATATATTCTACTTTTCTAATCACTAAAATAATATTCTTCCATATCATCTTCCTCAATAGGGTGATTCTCATTGGTATCAGTATCACTAGATTTATAGCCTTCAATGTCTTCTTCCCCTGACTCATCTGAATCAACCTCATCTTCTATGTCAATACGTGGAGCTCGGGTGCTAGAGGCATTAGTTGTAATAACTTCTGACTATCTCTTTTATCGCTTTGTGTATGTCAACACATCCTCACTGCCCGACGCTCTTGAAACATCACCCCAAGTTAAGTTGTCATCACCAAATACCGATTCATCTTCTGCTTCCATATTAATACCCATCTTCCCCACCAACCATTCATTACTATGATCAATGTTATCCAACGATATTGGATCGATGACACTCCGTAAGTCATAACGAGCTTTTAAAGCACGGTTATACTTAACAAACACTAGATCATTCAATCTTTGATGCTCCAATCTGTTTCTTTTTTTGGTATGGATCTGTAGCATTGGTTAGTGTTAGTAAATTAGTCTAATTGATTAACTATGCAAAGAAAAATTAATTATATGATGTACACTACGAGTACTTAGTACTTACATGCTCAAACACACTCCAGTTACGCTCACATCCAGCAGAACTAGCCGTTAAACCCAAAATTCTAATGGCTAATTTTTGGAGATTGGGAGCTGAATTACTATATAAATTCCACCATTCAATTGTAAAAAGTGTTATGTAGACATCATTATGTACAAGTTATTACCTCAGTACTAAGTAAGAAATATTAAGTAAACTTCTAAACATAAACTAAATCATTAAGAATTTTAATGTTATTGTATTCACTTACCTGGAGATCTTTTCGTTCTAGTGCTTTTTGCAATAGGAAGGCCAAATTGTTGTTCAGCTCTTGTGTACAATGGTATCTCTGATATGATCTTATCTTGTACTTCAGTGCTTGGAACCAATTTTTCAATACAAGCATACAACTCATTTTTGTTATTTTTTGACAATTCTCAGTAGCTGGATTTTGAAAGAAGAACACTGGATTTAAATAATGTCCAACAGCATGTAATGGATGATGCAATTGGCATTGCCATCTTTCATCAATAGTCTTCCCTTCAAATGCCTTTGCAATAGACTCCTTAGTTCTATCCACGACTTCATAAGTTTTCCCCCTTGGTAACTTAGCCCACCTACTAATCACCCATTTGACAGATGTAAACATTGCTCGCAGATTTGTTTTTTGACAATGCAACCGTTGCAAAGTCAGAGAACTCGTAGCAAATCGAGTAATCCCACATTTCACCAACTCTTTTCTTTTTAGTGAAATCTCTCATCATATTTAAGACTCCTAAGTGTCCATAAATGAAACCAACAAGGGCAATTGCTTTTTGGAGCGGCCTTCTTGATGATAGGAATCTTCCCTATGTCTTCTAACATAAGATTTATACAGTGAACTGCACATGACATCCAAAATATGTATGGTCTTTTTCTCTGTAACAGTTCTCCTATAGAAAAAAAGGGTAAATAGATATGTTAAAATTTAGAAATCAAAACTTTGATTGATATTAGAAAGTAAAACATAAACTTAGATTTTTAAAGCATAAATTCTTACCAGCCAACACAGTTGCTATCACTTACAATTTGAACCACTTACTGTTCTACAACGCGTTCCACATATCTATCTAGCAATTCACATAACTTCTCTCGGGTCTTGACAAGTGAGGAAGCATCAATTGACTCAATAAACACTGTTCCATGTGGAGAATTCACCAAAAACTTTATCAAAGTTCTCTGTTTTCTATCTGTCCAACCATCTGCCATAATGGAAGTTTCATACTTCACCCATTCTTTTCTATGTCTGTTTATAATCTCATTGGTCAACTCAACTTCCTTCCTAAGTAATGAAACTCTTAATTCATGGTAGCTTGGACGCTTCAAGTTTGAACCATACCTTCCGACAGCCTCATTTGCTGCATTGAATGGGATCCCATTGTCATAAAAGAAGCTAGCTACTTTTTGAATCGTCATTGCTCTTGCTTCTTTATCGCACGAGTCTTTGATATTTGTTTGCCTAA
The DNA here is from genome assembly GCF_001406875.1 of Solanum pennellii. Taxonomy (NCBI): domain Eukaryota; kingdom Viridiplantae; phylum Streptophyta; class Magnoliopsida; order Solanales; family Solanaceae; genus Solanum; species Solanum pennellii. The sequence goes on from NC_028639.1 coordinate 63,653,041, forward strand.
GTGTTCCACGCTTTTGTAGAAATATATCCATAGGTCCCTTTCCTTTGGCCAGTTTCTTATTAGAGCCACTAGGAAAACTTCTTCCACCTCTTTTCTTATGATTGATCTCTTGGACTTCATCTTCTCCACCAACATTGTCTTGATATTCAAACTCATCAAATTCGGGAAACTCGTTAACATAGACTTCCTTTCTTATTTTTTTCTCCTCCATGTAATTTTTCAATTTCTCTCTAGCCTCCTCTGGGTATTTTTTACACATCGCTGCATTCCTAATGTTTCCGATCAAATGTTGTTTTGCCCGATTAATCCCCCCCGTGGTGGTTTTTCCACAAAAATTGCACGTGACTCTTGTAGTGTCGTCAGGGTCCTTCAAGTAGGTATAGTTCCAACCAGGATAAAAAAGAAGTTATAATATAGCAGTTATAATTTCTAAATAATAAATAATAATACACAACAAGAACAAAAAAAGGGGACACTGGACAGGTTCTTTATTACTTTTAAGCTGATACAAAAAAAAATATATAAAGAATTTTGCATGCAAGCAAATAATTAAATACAACAACTATATATATATGGGGTCCACCACTGTGGTTATATATCTTTGTTATTATCCTATTACAATTTACAGGTGTTAATTATTTTTTTTGAAATAGGTAACTTTGTATTCACAGAAAAGAGCTCATCAAGGAATTGATAAGGAGGGATTTACAAACCCCCAGGGGGTGCCATCATTCTCAAATCCAAAAAAAGTTAAAAATTTACAGTTGGCCTATAAACTCCACTATACTGTCTACTTCCCCCACTAAATCTTGCTTACACCAAAATAACAAAAGGCTAAGACATCTCATCTTGATCATCTGGGAACTGCTAGTCCTCCCTTCAAAGCACCTTCCGTTCCTTTCTTTTCGTAGTCTCCACCAAATGCAAGCAGGTACATTTTTCCACCTATCTTCCTTTGATCCTCTCTTCCCAATTCCTTGCCATTGTGTTAGTACCTCAAAAGTGGTTTTGGGCATTGTCCAATCAACCTCGAGCATACAAATGAACATGTTCCGCAGATCTGTAACCATCCTACAATGCAAAAATAAATGGCCATTTACTTCAGTGTCTTGTTCACACATATAGCACCTCGAGCAGATCTGTATACCTCTTCTTTATAGCACTTTGTGGGTAGACAAGCTCTTCTAATTACCAACCAAGTGAAGCAAGCAATTTTTAAAGGGATCTTAATCTTGCATATTAATTTCCAGGGCCAAACTGTCGTCAAAAAATGGTTGATGTTCCTTTCCCAGTAACAGGACTTCACTGTAAAAACTCCCCTGCTATGCAATTTCCAAACTGGTTTGTCGGGCTCTGCGTTGATGCCAAGGAACGGTTTCAAGGCCTGAAGTAGGTCTGTTACTCTTTCAACCTCCCAATCATTTAGAGCCCTTCTAAACATAAGGTTCCAGCCTTGAGGACTCCACATCTGCGCTATCGTGACATTCTGTTGTAGGCTAATAATGTACAAGTCAGGAAAGAGTATCTTCATTTTCACATCGCCTAACCAGATCTCATTCCGGAAACTGATCTTCAGGCCATTCCCCACTATGAAAGTCACCTGCGCATTGAACTCAGTCCACATTCTCCTGATAGTTTTCCATACTGAGCACCCAAAGGTACCATTCACCTCTTCAGTTATCCAATTGCTCTGTAGGCCATATTTCTCAGCTATGTACCTCCTCCATAAAGCTGTATCTTCGCAACAAAATCTCCACAATCAAGGACAAGTGTCCCATATTTCTATTTATTTTAAAATTTTCTACAAAGATAAAAAGGAGTATGAAATATTGAAGCATCAACAATTTATGAAATCAGTAAAAAACTAAGAAGTAAAACAATAAGAGAAGGAAGATACCTGTGTATTTGCTTGCTGCTTGTTGCCTTGTTCTGCCAGAGGAAGAGGAAGAAGAACAGATTTTTTTTTTGTGCCGCAAGCCTTCTTATAATACTTCATCTTCTTCTTTTTTTGCCATTTAGAAACTCTGTGACTTCCCGTTAATTGTAGTCTAGGGAAGTTGGGAACTGGGACAGACTCTTTTAATAATTTATAAGGACCCCTTTTTTAAACTGAAGTTTTTTTTTAAAAAAAATAGAAGGGCCCACTGAGACATGGGCCTCGCCTTTGGTCATGCGAAGTGGCAGATGGTATCTGCGCGGCGCGCTTTTAATTTCATTGCTCTTACATATTGAGATTTGTTTATTAGTTTCTTGATCACCACAGCATACCTTTTCTGACCAATGTGACTATACCTCAAAAATATTTGTTTTCTTATTCTATTGTTGTAAATTAAAAATCAACTTGGATTAACGCCTAAAATTATCGTTTCCCCCTTGGCAGACTGTTGGTCGCACCTTTGGTTCTCAGATTATCAATGATGAGGTTCTGGCATCATGTTCTAGAGGTCCGCGTGGCAATGAACAGTAAGAATTTACCTCGTCTTATCTGAAGACAATTTATCCAGTCTAATTTTCTACAGAAAACTTATTTTTGAATAATTTCTCTAGAGACAACAGTTAATTTGAATCTGGAACTGGTGTTAGCTTATTTTCTTGCAATATCTATTGTCTAACTCACGAAGTTACCAAGTTCAGAAAAATCTTCTGTCTAACCCGCTAACGTTGCTTCAAGATGTTTGTTTCCTAACAAGGGTTTCACAGAAGCTAAGTGGAACAATTTTTGAGTGACAGTAATGCTAATCAGTATTTTGTTTCTCAAAGCATTTTATTGAAGGTGGACCTTAATCTGCAAATCAGAGAATTCTTATTTGATGTTTTGAGAGGCAAAAAAATTTACCTGTTGGCACTTTTTCTAGTACCCCTTGAGTCAATGCTGTATTATCTTTCTTTTATGGGGGTAGAGAATCTTATTAGGTACTCCAAAAAGTACATAAGAAAGGGGAACATCCTTCTAAATATTGAAGGAGCACAAAAGATCTAATATCGATAGAAAATCAGATACAGGAGCCTTCCTATACCATAGGTTCATATTTTTCAAGCACCTAGATTTGACCTGTTGAATACTGTCCTCCTTGTCCTCAAAATACCCATGTCCTTTCCATCCAAGTGAACAGAAAAAGCAAGCAGCCAAGCAGGGATAGCAGTCCAGTAATGCCTGGTACCATTTGATGTAGGCTGTTGTGTACCAGCTGCATTGGAGAAGTTTTATGCATCCTGGCATGACCCAGTGAACACCAAAAATGGTAGGAAACATGGTCCAGATATGTCTAGTAAAAGCACAATGGAGAAATTCAACTGCTTCTTCACAAAGGAGGTATCTACTGCAGACGGTGAAACCTCTTTTCTGCAAATTGTCATGAGTTAGGCAGGTTTCATGCCTAACAATGAATGTGAAGCAAGCAACTCTTGGTGTAGCAAATTGTCTTTCAGATAGTCCTCCGTGGTCAACCATTTTGAGTGACTCCTGTACTTCCCAGGAGATTTTTATAGCACGGTTTGGCATTGAACTTGCCATCCTTTTGAAACTTCCTTCATATTAAGTAACTTATGGATGATCGATGGAGATAGTTTCCAATTACTGAAAAAGTTATTCATGTCTTCGACTTCCAATCATATAAATTTCTTCCAGGAACAGATTCCACCCTCCATTAGAATAACAGTCTTCCACAGTGCTGTATTGGTTTGTACTGATTGCTTACAGGTCTGGGAACTGTTCTTTCAATGGAATATCATCTAACCACATATTGGTCGACATTTTCAGTTTCTTCCATTGCCAATTTTCTGCTTACACAGTCAAAGATCTCTTCCAGAGGCTCCTGATGTGTTTCCAGCTTAAACACCATAGGCTCCTCTTACAATATTCGTGCACCACTCAATTCTTCCATATTTTCAGACACAACATCTTTCCATTGATCATTACCGTTATCATAAACCTCCTTTCAGTATTAGATTCCTATTTTGTAGCTGCAGAATTTTTTGCCCTCAAGCCTTCAGATTTCTTGTTTCTATTAATAATACTTTTGTCTAATGGATCTGCTTCTGGTCCTGATTTCCCTCCCACAGGAATTTCTTCTTATTCTGTCCAATTTCCTTTCCACACTCTTGGGCGTGGGAAATATAGACATTATATGTGTGGGGATTTCATCGATTACACTATTAATCAAGTTCAACCTGCCTCTAAATGAGATGAACTACTTCTTCTAGGGTGCCAATTTTCTTTCACACTTCTCTATCACCCCTTGCCACACATAAGCATCTTTTAAATTTGCACCCAAAAAGGCTTTCCAAGATATGTTATAGGGAAACTCTCAACTTTACAAAATAATGTTGTAGCCAGCTTGTGGATAACGGGGTCTGCATTAACAGAAAAGATGCTATTCTTTGCCAATGCACATGCAAATAGCTTGAAAAGCTAGAATAATTGCTTTCAGATGAAGTAGTTGCACTTGCTCCTCCTCTGCACTCTGTAGTACAAAACACCAAAAATTCGTCAGTGTAAAGGATATGAGGGACTTCAACTTTGTTGGCATTTCTGCCTTGAATGTTAAAACCTTCTACCTACTTAACTTCTGTATCCTTCCTTAGCATTAGACCTTAAGATTCCAAGGACAGAATGAACATGTATGGTGAAAGTGGATTGTTTTATCTTAAATCCTTATGTGTAGGGAAGTAATCTTCACGCAAGCCACTGGGAATAATAAATATTCTGACAGTGGAGATACAATACTTGATTAATTGTATCCATTATGCTCCAAACCCATGGAATCAATAATCTTGAGGAAATCCCACTTAACACTGTCGAAAGCTTTCTCCATATCTTATTTACATACAACCCCAGATTTCCCCCCTTCTGATAATGGTCTAAACACTTATTAGCAACCAGCACAGCGTTGGCCAATAGCTTCCCTTTGATAAATGCGTTTTGTTTACTTGAAAGAACTTACTAAGATTAATATACTAAAAGAAAGAAATTGAGAAAGTAATATATTTCAAATATGTATATACGTATCTATATGTACAATGACTATTTATAGCCATGAGTTTAATACACATATGTATAACTTGGCCTCCTTATTGGCCGTGATGATATTCTACTAATGGGAGAGTTCCACATGGCATGCATAATTGATTTGCATACCATTTACAAGTGATGCTATACTTTTAAATGCTGGGGGCCACGTGGCACCAAAAAAATACTTTACAACACTCCCCCTTGGATATCTATGTAAAAGAAAAGTACATAGACATACATAATACGCATTACTTGCTGCCTCATTAAAAACCTTTCTAGGAAAACGCAGTGGGACAACCTAGAAAGGTTTTTAATGAGGCAGCAAGTAATGCGTATTATGTATGTCTATGTACTTTTCTTTTACATAGACATCCAAGGGGGAGTGTTGTAAAGTATTTTTTGGTGCCACGTGGCCCCTAACCTTTAAAAGTATTGCATCACTTGTAAATGGTATGCAAATCAATTATGCATGCCATGTGGAACTCTCCCATTAGTAGAAATGTAGAATATCATCAATTGGCCAATAAGGTGGCCAAGTTATACATATGTGTATTAAACTCATGGCTATAAATAGCCATTGTACATATAGATACGTATATACATATTTGAAATATATTACTTCCTCAATTTTCTTTCTTTTAGTATATTAATCTTAGTAAGTTCTTTTATAACACGTACAAGCTTGCTAATAACCACTTCCAATCTTTCTGTAAGCACCTTTGAAATCATTTTCTCCTGCTGGCTTATAGGCCTGGAATCTTTTATTTCCACTGCTCCTTTCTTCTTGGGATTGGGAGTAATAAATGTAGCATTTGAACTTCTCTTCATTCTGCCTTCTTGATGAAACTGTTCCTAGGTTTTAAAGATGCATCCCTTAGGATATGCCAACATCTTTGGAAAAAGGCCATCTGATATCCACGAGATATCTTTTGGAGAAGGCCATATGAAACCAATCCTCAAATAGCAGCTAGCTCCTTATTGGTGACAATGAGCATGATTTTAACAGCGGAAAACCCAAGGAAGCAGAGAACCCATGTCAATTGGTGCTTTATGTGCAGGAGTGAGGGTGAGCATGTAGATCATCTGCTATTGCATTGTAAAGTGGCTAATAGATTATGGAGGGTGGCCCTTTAATTTGTTTGGGATGCAGTGGGTGATGCCGACCTCTGTGAAGGAGGCCTTGCAAGGTTGGACTCTTATGAGAGAGAAGAAAGACCATGTGCATGGAGAGTGCCCCCCTTAGCAATCATGTGGGTCATTTGGAAAGAGAGAAATAAAAGGGCTTTTGAAGGAGTGGAGCAAGTTTTTTTCAATTTGCAAAGTAGTTTTTTGCCTTAGTTTTCTTTTGGTGTACTTTTGAGGTCCCTCTATTTGTAGAGGATTGGACCTCTTTTGTTGAGAACCATATTATGGTGTAGGTCCTCTTTTTTGGTACATGGATTGTATGCAAGGTTCCCACAATATAAAATTATTTACCTTCTCAAAAAAATTAGCCAGCTCTTTCCAAAGAGTTTTCCTTGCTTTCCTTTACATGGCGCATAGACTCAAGTAAAGGTCATTCCAGCTACACACTTTTATCGTCTTTTTTAAAATCTAGAATTCTTCCTTCCTCGGCTACCACTTTTGAGCCATTAGCATAGTTGGTGTCCAATGGAAATACGATTATTGACAATTTGCAGAATTTCAAGATGAGTTGTATAGCTCTTTATTATTTTTGGTGTAAACAGAAAGTTTTAGTACAGGCAGAAGAACTTTTTGATGTTATAGACTATTTGTGACAAAAAGCACAGATGGAGTCAGTCTAGTTTGTAATACTTTTGGAAGGGGGGCTACTTTGATGTAGTATACCCTGTGGATAAATAGGGAAAAAAAGTTATCATTCTCAAAAAAATGGTTATACGATAGTGTTCTCTTTCATTATGCTTTGGGTAATATTAATTTGCTTATGTGATGACTGGTTGTAGATTAGTAAATATCATAAGTGGATGGCTTATTGGAGTATGCACCTTCTTTGAGTTCTGTCATCCACCATATATTTCCTTTTCTAACACTTGAACTTGAAGACCGTCGATGACTAACTAGCTAGTTGTTAGTGTTAGTTTACTATCCTCTAGTGTTGGTGTGTTTCTGTCATAGCTGGTATACTTGAAGTTTCTATCTAATGCATAATTATATGCACTCACACATATTTCTTTTACTTTCTATATAAAAGGTATGCAGCAGTTTTTGCTGCTTTTGTTGCTGGCATGGCATGTTTGGTTGGGATGGACTTTGGCGCCAAACTTCTGGCATCTATGGCTAAATGTTTTGAGGTATTGACACATAAAAAAGTGGTAATTTTATGGATTGAACACTTACATTTGAATAAAAGGAGAAGTAATTTTTATCTAAGGAGCAGTTAATCTTCTTTTTGTCGGTGTAGTATGTTCTGATATTTTCTCAAAAAAAAATTGTTGTGTTATATGCAGTAGTATTTAAAAGCATTGATTACTTGCCTCGTCTCATATAACATCGACAGCAATTTTTAGTAACTTTTATGTTTTATTTAGGATGAGTATCAGAATGAAGATAACCTCTCTGTTAGGAACCTGACACTTCTGCTCTCATACTTGTACACTTTTGGAGTTTGCTCAAGGTAAGCACTATATTTGAATTGACTACTCTCTGACTTGGGTTGTTTGGTGGACAACCTTGGCATAGTACATATGCCTACATATCTCCTTTGTCTTCTATGGTGCTTTCCTTGTATATGATTTCTGGTCTAAATTCTAATATCAGAATTACTTGATGCATATAATCACTAATTCAGACAAGTCCTCCATAATTGCTTCCTGAAAAGAGCAACGTGGAGAAACATGACTGTTATACTTACAACGTTATACACGTAAAGCAAATGTCTTACTCTTTCTCTCCCTCTAACCCCTCCTCACAAAAAAAGAACAAATGGTAGCGAAAAAGAGGCAACATCGACAGACTTATCTCCTCCCCACCTCTTACCCTTCCTTGCATGCCTTGTATGTTCTACCTTAATAATTTATGAGAGTAACAAAAAGGAGCACCATCTTACTTGGCTCTCAAAACAGTAACCACAACTGCAGTGAATTTGGTAACTTCTGTCCTCTTTTGTTTTTTCTAAAATTAATATTTTATATTTTAATCATGATATGAATCCCTGTAGAAGCAAGAACACTTAATCTATTGCTAATTTCATTAATTTGAACCCTCATTAATTTAATTATATTTCTTATTCTTCTTAGTGACTTGATATATGATTTCTTGGTGACATTGAGCAAGAGACTGACAGAAGTGGATGTTTCTACCATATTGACAGTGCTTCAAGGTAATAAATTTACCTTAAAGACTTGTCTTTCTTTGTTGGAATGATCAGTCATCCAAGTATTTCTCCTTCTTTACTCTTGCCCCATGTCTGTTCCCTATTCCAGAGAAATTTCAACAAATTATTCATGAGTTGCTAGGTGCTGTTAATTCAAGGCCTTAACTATTCCCCTTTTTCCCTTGTAGCATATGGTTTTTCTTTTCAACACACAAATAAGTTGTTTTTCTAAATCAGACAATTAATTTCTAACTTAAAGAAGGAACTTGTGTTTTGCTAACTTTTGTATGCTTCATATGTGACACTAAGCCAGTGCAATAGGCATAATTACAGGTTATGCAACCCCTCTATTGTGTCTGACATTCCATCGACATCATTTACTATAACCAGATTGCACCAAGATTCTTTTCCAATTCTGACTAGTCTGAATATTAAATGATTATGCGTATGTGCTTTTACTGAACAGCTTGTGGGATGAAATTGAGAGGTGATGATCCTGTTGGCATGAAGAATTTTATAGTTAGCGTTCAGAATAGGGTGAATGAATTGAAATCCTCATCTGGGGAAGGACAATCAAACAGTATGGGGAAAAGGGTATGTTAATGCTTTCTTATGCAGATTGCTTCTTATTCTGTCTCAGCTAACCACGTAATTTCTGGAACCACATTAATCTATATTTACACGTACTGGTTTTGTGACAGATGGAATTCATGCTTGAGATGATATGTGATATCAAAAACAATAAAAAAAGGACGAAGGAGGAGACCTTGCCGCTTACCCGAATAAAGAAATGGCTACAACAGGTGCTTGTTGGATTCAGCTGTTTTAGTCAAATAATTATCTATTGGCACATTTGATCTGGGGTGACCTTTGTAAGGTTGTTTTCATCTATCTTATAAAATAGACACGGTAGTCTTCCTTGGGAAATAATAAAGATAGGTTTTGACCAGTCACGCAACACTCTCCTTCAATTGCAACCGAGTTAGAATATGAAGATTAAAAAAATGGAATAACCGGAAACTATACCTTGAGATTGCTATGGAAAATCGTGTAAATTAAGCAAGCATTGAATGTTCTACTCCTCTTCTTATTGTTATGGGTGTAATTGTCTCTGATCAGTGCTTATATGAGATATTGGAGAACGGTTGGCTCCTCGGATGGGATTAGGCTTAGGAGCTTGCTAGTTTTCTCCCACAAATTCTCAACTCTCTAACTTGCTTTCATTCTCCAATTGTCAAATTATCACTTAATATGTATTGTTAACCAAATCCTTTATTGTTTCATTCGTGAAAGAAGCTGATTCCTTTGAATGATGGGTGTCTTTTATTTATTGAGAAAAAAGGTATGTTTTATCCCTTCAGTTGTTAGGTACGATCACTCTTCTAAGGTATAGTAATAGAAAGCTCTTCTTTCTGAGCCAGTATCTAGATGGTTGAACTGATCGCCCCTCTCTTCCAGTGTCTTTATTTTCGGAACAACAAATTTAGTTCTTGTATGAGTACTAAAAGATCTCATGTTTTTTTTACTGTATCTGATAGGTTAATTAAATCCGTATGTGGGATTTTTGAGAAATTGTTTAAAAGCTCCTGGTTTGATGTTTTCTCTTGATTCTCAACAAGATATTCAATCGAGAAATATAATCCACATATTACGTCCAATCTTTGTTGCACTTAAATGCAAAATTTGGTACGTTGTGCTGAATATAGCGTTTCAAATCTAGTGAATATGTGCTGGCTTTCACACTAGTGGAACTAATACATATATATTTGTTGATCAAGTAATACAATTGCAGAACACTATTTTTGCAAGATTGGGTAGTTCTGCGGAAGATAAACGTGGAGGGCCAAAGATGTTATAGTGCATAAGTTTCACTACTATGCTTTTGTTATTTCGATAGATTAAAACAATAAATGATGGTAGTTAGCTGCCAAGTTCCATGAAATTTGAAATTCCTTAGATCATAACTCTACATTGTCTCATCATTTCTATCATCCTTAGCATGCTAATCTCTTCTTGTTATCTTACTTGCAGCTCAGAGTAGTTGATATATTGATTCGAGGGTTAAAGTGGAGCAAGCTGATTGATCCTGACAAGAGAGGCCAGTGGTGGATGTCTGGAAATATTGATTCCACAACTGATGTTCAAGATGTTGCCAGCACAATTGATTTGGAGGTCACTGAGGCTCAAAAGATGCTCCAGCTTGCTGCTGCTCAGAGGATGAATACTGATGCAAGAAGGGCAATTTTCTGCGTAATAATGAGTGGGGAGGACTATATTGATGCATTTGAGAAACTTCTAAGATTAGATTTGCAAGGCAAGCAGGTTGGCAACTGTTGGTTGAATTCCCTGCTATTCATTGTTGTGCTTCCGGTGTGCAGATTCTTTAATATTTGTACATGCAGGATAGGGAAATCATAAGAGTTTTGGTGGAATGCTGTTTACAGGAGAAAGCTTTTAACAAATACTATTGTGCTCTAGCTTCCAAGTTATGCAGCCATGATAAAAACAATAAGTTCACCCTGCAGGTATGTCTTCTGCTTAAATGCATCTTGAGAAGTTATGTTACACGGTCTTCTGCACTCGGCAAAGCTGGGGACAAAAAGTTTATTTATTACATTACGTGATTTCTAGAAAGGGAAAAACTACATCTCGTGTGTATTTATTATGAGTGTAAAATATTTTTCAGTTTTCTCATGTTTGGTTGGTCAAGATATTATAGAAAACATTTTCTTTAGGAATTTAGGAAAAAGACTTCAGTTCTAGTAGTAGGGAAAACAAGTTCCATAAGTAGCATTCCACATTAATCATCTCCTCCACAGTCACGCCCCACTTCCACACCATAGTGATTGTCTAAATTATATATAAACTTCTTGGGACAATATTTTCTGCTTGCTTAACGAACACCAGAAAATAAGTAAAAAGACCATTTATTTTAAATATTTTCCCTCATACAAATACACCCCTCATCTTATCACATGTCAGGAAAAGGAGAAGAGGAAAAGACAAATGAAGTGCTTCTTACACTGTATGAAGTATGAACAGTGAAATTTCTTTTGATTTTTGTTTCCTGATTGCATTTGATGCAATTAAAGTTCGAAGTCAATTTCTGACCTGTGACACAAGTTAATAGTGGGTTAAATTGAGACATTCTGGTGGTTCAAGAATTTTCTTGGCACATAAAATTATATTTTGAAATCATATGCTCATTTTGGTAATGTAGGACGGATACAATGAGAGTATGCTCAGACACAGTTTTTACTCCTTTTCTGTCACACACCATTGGTCCTTGTTTTCCTTTTTATCATAGTGGCCACAATTGTTATGCTTTGAGAATAATCTGATATTATTTGAGATCATATGCTCATTTTAGATATGGAGGATGAATTTGAGAACTATATACAGACAGTTTTCTCTTTCTCTACACCATTAGTTCTCATATCCCATTTTATTGGAGTGGTCAGAATTATCATGCTTGAGAATCATTTGAAATATGTTACTCGCATGAACTGATGTTTGCACCCATGAATATTGCATGCGCTAACCTCCTTAAAGTAGTGCAATATTATCAAGTATGTCTAGTTCCAAAAGCACTGTATTATACTTATCTCAAAACCATAACCATGCTAATCCATTGTTACTTGCAGTACTGTCTGTGGGATCATTTCAAGGAGCTTGATCAGATGCAGCTGATCAGATCAATGCACTTATCCAAGTTTGTCGCAGAGATGGTTGCTTCTTTTAGCCTTTCACTTGCTGTACTGAAGGCTGTTGATCTCAGTGATTCTTCACAATTGACTCCAAAAAGAATCATGCACTTTCGGATGCTATTTGAGACTATCTTGGAGTTCCCTGAAAAGCTTGTCTGGAACATCTTTACTCGAATTGCTCTTTTGCCAGAGTATGAATCACTTCGTGATGGGATTGTCTTCTTTATCCGCAAGTATGTCATTGATAGCCAAAAGTCTCTGGCAGATAAATTCAAGATTGCAAAGAAGGCTCTTAACAATGTTGAAGGAGTCATCATGTGAGTGTTTGCATGATATATTCTAGATTCAGGATTTTGCAGGAATGGTTATTGTTGTTGGAGCAACAGTAACCCAGTTTTGGTAGATGTTTTCTTGATTCTATGATCGTAGGATAGGTATGACGAGAAATTCAGTATAGACGGATCCTAGTTATGTGACTTCAAACCTTGGAATTGCATACTGTTTCATTATTAACTTTTTGAGGTAGAGAAATGTGCAACTCTTGCCACAGTGTCTATGTAACTTATTACATGCATTGTAAGTGAACATTATTTAGGGCCAGGTTGCAATTGCAACTATACTGTAATTTCATTTGTTAAATTTGGCATCTTCTCTTCAATTAATATTTTGGGAATTAGTTGGTGTATGTCATAAAAGATATTGTGAATTTTCTTGTTTCATGGCAAAAAATGGTTGTCTCTTAGCTTCTTCCTTTTGTATGATGGATTATTTGGAGGTAAAGAAATGCAAGTGTTTTTATTTTGGCTTTACAACAAATAAAATATCATTATTGATCTTAAACTTAAGGGGTCATTTGGTTGTGCCATGGGATAGGTTGGGATATTTTATGGTTCATAGAATTATTTTATCTCGCCTTTTATACGAAATAACTTATTGTAGAATAAAAGAAATAACTTATTATAGAATAAAGTAAATTAAGAACAAATAAACACAAAATAAAATAAACTCTTGATATATTGGAAGATTTATTATCTTAGGTGTAACAAGGATAAGGCAAATTTGTTAGAATCGGGTGCTTCTTTTCTTAAAAGAATATCACAAAATCTTATTATAAAATCCCTTGGAATACATTTAACTAAATCAGCAATTAGGTCACGACTAATGGGCTACCACTCAAAGCATTTCTATTAGTCAAGTAGACCTAAATTAATACTGCTTTAAATTAAAAAACATTCTTAAATATTTAAGATATAAAATAGTAAGACGAGAGAATGATACTTAAAAGTCTAAAATCATTGTAATCCAAAGAGAATGATTTCAATAGAGAATAGGATAAACTTCGATGAATAAAATCTTTTTTACTATGAATTCTAATATTAAATTATAAAACATTCTTAAATATTTAAGATATAAAATAGTAAGACGAGAGAATGATACTTAAAAGTCTAAAATCATTGTAATCCAAAGAGAATGATTTCAATAGAGAATAGGATAAACTTCGATGAATAAAATCTTTTTTACTATGAATTCTAATATTAAATTATAAAACATTCTTAAATATTTAAGATATAAAATAGTAAGACGAGAGAATGATACTTAAAAGTCTAAAATCATTGTAATCCAAAGAGAATGATTTCAATAGAGAATAGGATAAACTTCGATGAATAAATTTTTTTTTACTATGAATTCTAATTCATAAGTGAAATAAATCAAATCCATTTTCGAACTAAAAAGAAAAACCAATAGAGAGATTAATAAAGCCTTCCATTTAAAAATAAAAGATTATATCCAGTCACATATAAATGACTCACTTCTTCAAATTTATTCCCGATGAATATAAAGCTATAGTTTTTTTTAATAATAAAATTTTTAACTAGAAAAAGTTATCAATAATGTTTTTTTTGAAAATAAATGTTGGAATTAATTGGCCAAAAATGGAAACATTAATGTTGTTAATTTGTAACATTCATTTTTTATTTTTTTTATATTATAATTACATCTGTGTCAACACCACGTCTGAATATAAGCATTTTATCATTTTATATTTGAAGGAATGGATGAGGGTTTCAATTGACGGCTCGACTTGGCGTTGTATTGCCTTAGCTTTACCCTACTACTACAGAGCTGCCACACTTCCTTCTTCCGCCGCCTTGCTGCTTCCTCCGTCGCCGGCGGTGAGTGGACGGCTGTTTAATTTCACACGTACCTTTTCTGTTTCAAAGCCGATGGGTTCTCAGCCGGAAGTATTGGATTGGCCGGCCAATAAGGTCCGGCAGACTTTTATCAGCTTCTTCCAAGGGAAAGATCATAAAGAGGTTCAATCCAGTCCTGTAGTTCCTCATAATGACCCTACTCTTCTATTCGCTAATGCTGGTTCGTTTTTCCTTCACTATTGTACAGTACTTGGAATGTTGTTTTTGTTGTTTTTTTTGGGGTTGAATAGATAAAGTTTGTTTTTTCGTGCAGGGATGAATCAGTTTAAGCCTATTTTCTTGGGTATTGTTGACCCTAATAGTCCGTTGAGTAAACTTAAGCGTGCCTGCGATACACAGAAGTGTATTCGTGCTGGTGGCAAGCATAATGATCTTGATGATGTTGGTAAGGATACTTACCATCACACATTCTTTGAGATGCTTGGTAATTGGTCATTTGGGGATTATTTCAAGAAGGAGGCAATTGGATGGGCCTGGGAACTACTTACCCAGGCAAGTTTTAACCTCATTAATAGTTAGTAATGTTCTTGTTCAGAGTCAGTTGGGATCCTTGCATATATGCTGTTTGATCAAGAAATGGTAGGATGCTGACTTGTTCAAGTGTTTCCCCTTGTTTGATGGTTTTTGTCCAGGTATATAAACTGCCAAGTGAACGGATTTATGCCACTTATTTTGGAGGTGATGAAAAATCTGGCCTTCCAGCGGATAATGAAGCTAGAGACCTATGGCTTAAGTTCCTTCCTCCTAGCAGGGTGTTGCCTTTCGACTGCAAAGTATGTTATCGCACTGTATCTCCAATTTGTCATCTTGCTCAAATTCATCATTTTCTGTTTGGTGCTATGTTAATTCAAAACTGAATCTTCAATGAGGTAATTTTCTTAGTATACTTGATATTTTTGAAACCAGTGAATCTTATTAAATCTTTAGAAGCATGTGCAACTTTTAAGACCTCTCAATTTGGACAAATTTTTTGATGATGTAAGGTAAGGGCAGTGGTAAGTGTCATTTTCGCCTTATAAGAATGCAAGTGTCCTTTATGCTGATAAAAGAAGCAAAATTGTGGTACTTATCATTCACAAGTGGAGAAGAGCATCATATTCATCGAAGCATATGAACTTTTGAGGGCGATGATAAGTAACATTTTCCCTTGTAAACATTAAGTATCCTTTTTTCTGATAAGAAAATTAAGAAGTTGTGTTCATCATTTAGGTGGAGTAGGGTAAAGAAGGTGGGGAGGGGGGGCGTTACTCGTTGAGTTATGGAATTTGAAATAACAAATTGCCTCGTTAAAGAAAAGTAAAAAACAAAACAAAAAAAAAAGAAGCAACTCAAATTTATGAATTAGATGTTTTTAGAGGTTTTGAGTAATTGATGTACAATAACCATTGAGCTTTGGAATTTGAAAGAAAAATTTCCCTCGTTAAAGAAAAGAAAAAAAAGAAGCAACTCAAATTTCTATAAGCTGTTTTTGTCATATGAATTAGATGTTTTTAAAGGTTTTGAGTAATTGATCTACAATAACCATTGTTCTTAAGGAACACTTCCAATCAATGAGAATTGTCTTCCAGTATGTTGACACGAGAACTTCCTTTCTTGTACAAATGATTTAATTTCTTTGAGCTAAGTTCAGATTTTTTCATTACACTTTGTGCTTTGAGTAGGACAACTTTTGGGAGATGGGTGATACTGGACCTTGCGGACCCTGCACCGAAATACACTTCGATAGAATTGGGAATCGTGATGCTGCATCATTTGTTAATAATGATGATCCCACTGTGATTGAGATATGGAACCTTGTCTTTATTCAGGTACTATTATCTCCCAAGTTTTTGTTTCTCATTGGGAAGCTTTGTTTTAACTCTTGTCTGTCTTTTGCAGTTTAATAGGGAAGCTGATGGTTCTTTGAAACCTCTTCCAGCTAAGCATGTTGATACTGGAATGGGTTTTGAAAGACTAACCTCTATCCTCCAGAACAAGATGAGCAATTATGATACTGATGTGTTCTTACCCATATTTGATGCTATACAAAAGGTAATATGAACATGTTATCTTTTTGAAATTCGATTTTATTGATTTGCAGTTCTCTTGAGCCACCTAGCATATACATTTCCTCATTGCTTTGGGTAAACTGTAAACGGACTATTTCTATGATGGCCTTTCATGAATTCACCCATTTATGTCATGACTGACGTTATTCTAATTCCTCTTTATTGAGTTTTATTTTCCATATTATTTCTCGCGCAAATAGGATTTTTAGTGATTCAGTGGCCCTGATGTAAATACTTATTCAAGTAATGCTTTAAAGAAAATTCTAAAGATTGTAAAATCTCTACATTTATTTTGAAAAATGTTGTGTAACCACTTTAACGTGGTTGATACATTATTTTCCATAGTATTTTACTTTTTATTTACAAAATTAGCTTAAACAGAAATTTTAGGATTATCGAGGCGAATTTTCTGTAAAATAATGGCTACTGGCAAGAGCACTCAACTTCTAGTTAAGAGGTTGGGATTCGATTCATGTAGGAAGCAAAGTGGGGAAGAGCCTCCGTTGACTTCTTGACTGGTGGTTTTGAAGTCCTGCGTTATACCAGATGAGAAAAAAAAACTCGTCCTGAACTGACTGGTCCTGAGCCTGAATTGTGTTACTGAAATTTTCGTTTTGCTATACTTATCTAACCTATTCTCCTAAATTGATATTTCAATCTTTTAATAGGCAACTGGAGCTCGTCCGTACTCTGGCAAAGTTGGAGCTGATGATGTGGACAATATTGATATGGCCTATAGAGTTGTTGCTGACCACATTCGAACTCTCTCTTTTGCCATTGCTGATGGTTCTTGCCCAGGTAGATTCTTGTTAGTCTGGTCCATCAGCTAGTGCTTAGGGTTGTTCAAAATCGTTTCTCTCCTGTTTTGGTTGACTCCCTACATTAGTACTATGTTATGGTGTCAAAAGTTTTGATTACTTGTAAAAGTTTTTAGGTGTGATAACATTCATTATATGTATAATCTTATTGGTGTTTGTTTTGTTGTGGAGATTCAAATCTTGTATAATGAATGAGTTTGCAGTCACTTTTTGTTTCAAGATGGTTTGTATTTTACAGTTTGTGTCCGTGTGAATTTGTTGTCTAATACTTTCTCCTATTTCCTTCACCCGCTGTTACTTGAAACCTACACGTTCTGTTATAATGATGTGCATCCATTTTAATTTGAAATTTCGGTTCTATGACTTTCCATGCTTGGTAGAGAAGTATGGATTCTAGTATTTTCAAGGAGCTTCTGACAGTTTACAACGTTTTAGGCCAAATAGCAGTGTCTGGTTTTGTTCTTTGGTAAGTCTAATGTTCACATTTCTTGTTTTGCAGGGAATGAAGGCCGTGAATATGTCCTCAGACGCATTCTACGTCGAGCAGTGCGCTATGGTACAGAGGTTTTGAAAGCGCAACAAGGATTTTTCAGCAGGTATGCGGAAGTACTTCGAAATTTGCCAGTCTCATTATCTTTTGGGCCTACAAAAAAGGGTTTATTTGATATTTAGCAGTTCTGTGCTATATCCTCTCTAGAGATCAATGTATTATTTACACTCTGCTTTATGTTGAGAGTAGCCTTGTGAAGGTGGTGGTAGAAGTTATGGGTGATGTCTTCCCAGAGCTGAAGTTGCGTGAGACACATATAAGGGATATCATTGCTGATGAAGAAACTAGCTTTGGAAGGACATTGCTGCATGTAAGCTTCTTTGTAATATAAGAAAGGAATCAAGTCTAGAAACTCCAGATGTTTTGATAGTATAGAAAATAGCTTGCAAAAAGTCAAGTTCAACTGTTTGTTGCTTCTGTGTTTTTGGTGTACTCAATTATACTCCAATGACACTATCCCCCTCATTGATGTACTAGACTCAATTTAGGTTCAGATAGCTGGATCCGATGATCTTATTGTAAATATGCCTCAGTATTGCCTATGTTCTGGTTGTAGTAATATACAAAGTTACCTGTTTCAAAAAAAAAAAAAAAAGAAATACTGTAATTTGTATTCTGCATATCAACTGTCCAAAACAGTCATTGAGCCTGTAGATGCTGTCTTCTTATATTGGTGATTCTTTGCTGTTGATTTTCTCTTTCCTGAGATAATGGAAGTATGCAGATATTATCCTGATAGCTATTTGAGGAAAATCATATGTAATACTAACTCCATGATAAACAATTTGCTAATAGGATTGAGTTGAAGGCGCTATTACCACTGATACTGTTGGAACACTTCTCTGCATATTGATAACTGTATAGGTGATGGCTTAATACTAAATGAAAGAAATATAATTAGCATTCAACTGAAATTTGTAACGATTTTGTGAGCTTCCCGGGGANTGGGGAATATCAATTCTGTAGAACTATTTTCTTTCTGTTACAATTTTGTTACACCTGTGTTCATTGCTCTGTTGACACGAGTAATGGAATTGTTAAACTACCTGTCTTCTTCACATCTAAACCTTTTCTTGTCTATATGCTCAGCTTAATGATATGATTCTCTCTTACAACTGTATTTGACAAAATTGGGTGGTAAATGCTACTCATGACTTCTGATGGAGCGGTTCTTGCTCCTTGTTTGCTCCTGATTGGAGGAGAATGATTACTTATTTTGCTATTGTTTTGTCTTCTAATTTTTTTCTCTTTTTATCCAACTTCTTTCTTCAGGGAATCGAGAAATTTAAGAAGGCAGCTCAAGAGGTTCAAGGAAAGCAATTTAGTGGTCAGGCAAGCATACTGTCCATTTACAACTTGTGACGGAGAAATCAGCCAAATTCCTTCTAATTCAATATCTTATTTGTGCTCTTAATTTATACTTAATACTCAGATCATCTCAAATCCCAGTTAGTGTCCAGTGCCTCTAATTCAAATTGATTGGGTTGTGTTGTATTTAGTGAGGTACATGTAGAACCATAATGTCTCTTCTTTTTTTGTTTTTCTTGAATAGAATAGACAGAAGTTATACTGATGGGAATAACTGTGGGTCTGATGGTACTTTGCATGGAACATAAGTTATTTAAGAAGTCCCCTTTGTATAGAAAACCATTGATCTAGAAGGAAATGTGGACATTCAATTGAAACTTATGAGTAAAATTTCAGCTTGTTATACGACCTTAGCTGGTATTTCAGGTGCGGGATGTCGTACAGATTAGTTTGTATAGGTTACATGCAGTTTCTCAACCGTGTCTGTTATTATAACATAGAAGTAATGAAGCTTCACTTTTGTTATTTCCTCAAGACCTGGGAAAACAAACAGGACGTGAGTTGTGATCAAGAAGAATATTATGGCATCAGTTTGGATTGTATTGAAGACTTAAATTGGGTCAAACGGTCATCCATAAGGATTTGGCAGAATTATGGTGTTGAAATTTATCAACTGCACTTCCAATGAAATCGGGAATATTTTGTATATAGCACCTAAAACTTTTTAATCAATAAGATGCTAGTATTTGATTCCAGAAGTAAAGATGTTTATTTAGCTCATGGCTAGCTACTAATGCATAAGATAAACATTAAATGTTGTCATTCACTCATTCTATCAACATGATTCAATTTATAGGTTTTCTTCTCTTCTCTTGTATTCTGCTTTACATACCTTATGGTCTTCATAAAACAATATTTCTACTTTAAAGGTATTTATCTTCTTAATTTTTTCTTCACTAGTATTTGGCTGCATATTGCTCATTTTCTGTGTGCGCTTCACATTCACCTATTGAGCAGAGGCCTATGATATGACACCGTTGGCATCCGTATAAAGATTAAATTTCAATTTTCATAAAATAAATACTCTCCCAAAAAAACAGAAAAATGGGTAGTCTTAACTGCAGGCAAATAGATGGAATGTTGTTATTAGTCAGTTTTCAAGTGATTGATTTCAACTTATCAAATTTTGTCCAGTAACTGTGCAATTCTTTTTCTGCTTTAGATATTCATTATTGTACCTTTCATGCACTTCAAAATCCAACTTTCTTTTGTTAGCTCTGGACGACTTGGTATCTCATCTGTCTTTAATTCTTCTTCTTACTTCTCTTGTGATGTGCAGGAGGCATTTGTCTTGTGGGACACTTACGGATTTCCATTAGATTTGACCCAGGTAAATAGTGCTTTAACCGGTTAATTCATTTCTCAGTGATGAAAACAAATTAAACCTTTTTGTCTCAGTTAATGGCAGAGGAACGAGGCTTGGTTGTTGATGTTGATGGTTTTAATGTTGCTATGGATGCTGCCAGGGAAAGATCAAGAAATGCTCAGAGCAAGGTTCTCTTTGTTGCTTTTGTTTTTTCATCTCCTCCGCAACTAGGTTAATTTCCGCTTTGCTGTTTGAGCTGTTGGGAAGTGTTTCATCTAGGCACACGTAATTTTCTTGGGGCATTTTAAGCTTGAATAGTTATGAAATTCTGAATAGTGAGGGCTGAAGAAATTAATTGACGCCAGAGATTATTCTTATGTTCACCAAATTGGAGCCATGTCAAAATTGAGTATTTTCTCTGGAAAATAAATAGTTCCTTGGGAAATCAAGTTTAGTAGTACTAAAAAATATTAGTAAGTTTAGAGGCTTAAGCTTGCACCTAAAGGTTTGACCTAGTGATCAATGAAGTGCATGCAAACCTCGGAGATTAGGGTTTAAATGTCAGTAAATTTAAATACATTTGGTTATTTCTTCCCATGTGTCCAAGTCTTGCCGGTTATTTGGCTCTTATGATGATGGGAGGAAGCAGATGCCTGAATAGATATTTGAGATACACAAGCTAGAGCAGAACTCACTGTCATAAAAAAAGCTTAGAAGCTATGCAAATGGATGAATTTGACATGGACATGTTCCCAATAGAATGAAGCCTCATGGACCACTTAAGGGTTTAGGTGACATGCGATGTATAGTGTGGTAGATTGAGTTACCATGGAAATGGTACCTATTCTTTGTAACACTGGAAAGAAGTAGTGGAGATGTTGTTTTTTAAATGGCTGCGGGAGGTAAATGGGTTACAGCTGAGAAGCACCTTATGAAGTGAGGTGCTAAATTGTACTCATTTTTCCAGGTTGCATCAGTAGTTGTCATCAGTCAAGTACTATATTATTAAATTTACCTTTACAAGTTAATGATATTTGCTTACACCTCATTATGTTTTGAACTTATACCAGAATGCCAGTGGTGCTATTGCCATGGATGCTGACGCTACTGCAGCATTGCACAAGAAAGGGGTCGCTGCAACAAATGATACTTTCAAGTTCACTTGGTCTCAGGTTGCTGATTCGTCTTCCTTAGAAAACTAGCGGCTTCTTGTATTTGTTGCTTGCTTCAATGATTATATGTTGTCGTTTGTATTTCATCTGCGTTGAATGACAATTTCTCAAGCCAAGGACAAAACCTTCTTTCCCTTCCCCATCCTCTTCTTTCCCTAAGTTAACAAACTAATCACTCTTACCCTTTCATTAACCATGTTTTCATCCTTGCTCAATTGTTCATTAATATTTTTTCTCTCTGCTGGATTTCCTGCCAATTTATCTTTCTGACCTGTAGTCTGATATGTTTTCCTTAACTTCTTTGTTTTATTTTCTCCCAACCTAAATGGCTGTCTCAGCTGCTGTAAAATTATACTATCATTATTTAATGTGTGTATAGTATGGAGTGAATGTTTTCCAATTTTTCATGTTTGGCTTGTCAAAATATTTTGGAAAACATTTTTTCTAGGAAACCAAGTTCCTTAAAAAGGAAGAAAATGACTTCCCTGGTGGAAGTTGGGATAACAAGTTTCATAGTGGCCTTCCAAGCTATTTTCTCTCCCCACTCCCCAATGGCCCCCAACTCCTCCTTGACCATCCGAACCCCCGCCACCCCCAAACTCCCATCCCCACAATGTTTTCCTAGATTATATATAATGCTCCTGGAAAATATCTTTTTTAGTTGCATATAAACACTAGAAAGTAAGTAAAAATTCATTTATTTGCCAAGAAAACATTTTTCTAGTACCAAACCCTTGGTGCTCACATTATTTTTGTTGAGATGGTAACAAAGTGCTCACATCAGAGTTTTAATTCTGAATTTCTGAATTCAGGATCATGAGAGTGAGATAAAAGCTATCTACACTGGAACTGAGTTCTTGGAAAGTGCAGCAGCTGGGAATGAAGTTGGTATTATTCTTGAGAGCACCAGTTTCTATGCTGAACAAGGTGGTCAGGTAAAAACTGACTAACTAATAAAAAGCCTAGGACCTGAAGTGATCTTAGAAACTAATCGCGTTCCTTTTCTTTGATATCTGGGTTAGAAAAATGTTAAATAATGATATGTGTACTCTACTTAAATTTGTTGCTGGAAGGACACTAAAATAGCAATATTGTTATTATCAATAATCTGTATGAGGACTAGAGGAGGGTGTAGCCCAAGTTTTTGTAATGTTGTGGTTAAAGGGCCTATGGTATTTAATTTCTGTATCCACCCAACCCACCAACACACCCACATAGATTAACCTCAACAAGANAGGGACTGGTATTTAATTTCTGTATCCACCCAACCCACCAACACACCCACATAGATTAACCTCAACAAGAATGTTTTATAGAGGGGTGAGCTCTACAGTGCAACTTCAGCATAGTAAAGAGTAGAGACTAATTAATGCCTACATATGTAGGGATTAATGAGTCTACTCTTTGCTATACTGAAGTTGCACTGTAGAGATATTTAGATGCAAAGCTCCAATGATGAACATTTGCTAATTGTTCACTTAAAGGGAAGTGTTTCTTGGAAATATATAGGGAAGTAATCAAACAAAAGTGATTCTCTCGAATGCCCCCACGGTTTAGTCTAATGGTAAAAAGCTTTTATTACATGAACAGTAATGACTGGCCAGATTAGATAAGCTAAAGCAGGTGAGCTCACGCTCATATTGCGGTTAGGATACTTAACATTATCTTTCTACATTGCTACTCCTACAACTCAAAACTGAAGCTCTAACAGCCAAACTAAAAGTAAANGATTAATGAGTCTACTCTTTGCTATACTGAAGTTGCACTGTAGAGATATTTGGATGCAAAGCTCCAATGATGAACATTTGCTAATTGTTCACTTAAAGGGAAGTGTTTCTTGGAAATATATAGGGAAGTAATCAAACAAAAGTGATTCTCTCGAATGCCCCCAGGGTTTAGTCTAATGGTAAAATAGCAACACATGATGTGTTGGTTAGGTGCAAGCAGGTGTTGTAGCCCTGCCGAGGACCATTGTATTTATGCAGAGAGAGGTAGAGGAATATGCCGGCCCAGTATCCACCAAGTTTTGAACTGTGCACCACCGACACTTGGGGATTTCTCGGTTATCTGAAGGAAGATGGAAAAATGACTCATTCTCGTTTTGATTTGCCACTTTGGAGGGTTTCACTTTTGAAGCCCAGGAACCAGATAGAATCTAATGGGGTAGCTCAAAGGAAAGAAAGTTCACAGTCAAAGAAGGTTTTAAGTTTGTGTTCTCAGAATGGTGTGCTTGAGGACAAGCCATGAAACTATGTCTGGAGAGCCAATGTGCCTCTCAGAGTGTCCTGCTTCACCTGGATAGCCCTGAAACATAATTGATATCTCCTATTATTTTTTCTTCTTTTCTTGTCAATCAAATGTAGTATGCGAAGTTATGGATAGCTGTGACAATGTGAGGATTTCACATTCTTCAGAAACTTGAGGAATCACGTTCTTGTTTCCCCCAAGAGTGTAACCTTATTGGTAGTTTTGTTCCTTGCTGCATTAAAGACGGACGATTTTTAAATAGTTTATTTCTGTTGTGTTCTTTCTTGTTGAAAGCCTCTATGCATCGTCTCAATGACAATTAAACATATAGGATAGTAAAATACTTCCATTTGTCAAGTTTTTTGCTTCTTTCCACTAGAGTGCTGTAATTTCAGAAATGTGAAGCTCTTATGGAACGTGAACTTATCAACAAGATAAGTTCTAGATTGTGAAGAGGAAACTGTGGTTAGATGTAGATCTTTTTTTCTCCTTATGCCACATTGTACTCTACTTTCCTGATTCTGATAAAGCTATTTGACTATTTGGATACAGATATACGACACTGGTTCACTGGAAAGCCCCAGTGGCTCTTTTCAAGTTTGTAATGTTCAAATTTATGGAGGATTCATTCTTCATATTGGATCATTCAGTGGACAGGCACACAAGTTCTCTGTTGGTGATAAAGTAATTTGTAAGGTGAGACTTTTTTCTGCTTGGCCTTCCACAACCGTATGATGCAAGCTTTCAGATTTGTTTTACCTCTTTTTACTTACATTATTCGTTTTGATCCTTTGATGGGGATTGAGTAGGTTGACTATAACAGGCGTACATTGATTGCTCCCAATCATACATGCACTCACATGTTAAATTTCGCCTTAAAGGTACTTCCTCTGGCAGAAAATAAAGAGATTCAGGTTCCAGCATCTCCTTACTTTCTAGAGCTGATTATATGATAATGTTGTTGATCTAATGCAGGAAGTACTAGGCGACCATATTGACCAGAAAGGTTCCATTGTTCTTCCTGAAAAATTGAGATTTGACTTCTCTCACGGTAAGCCTTTTTTTGTATGACTGTTTCTGTTGTCGTGAGTGTGCCGATGTGTGCTTCTTTCTGAAGAATGATAACGTTCTAATGACCTGAACAGGGAAGCCAGTAAAGACGGAAGAGCTAAGAAAAATTGAATCCATTGTCAATGAGCAAATTAAGTCCGAATTGGATGTATTCTCAAAGGAGGCAAAGCTGTCTGATGCTAAGAGTATAAAAAGTCTTCGAGCTGTCTTTGGTGAGGTAAGGCCTTCACAATTTCGCCCCTCTTTTTTGTCTATTCAGACATTTAAACGTTCTTACTTTTTCCCTGTTGGAGTTATAGGTGTATCCAGATCCTGTGCGGATTGTGTCAATTGGTCAGAAAGTGGAGGATCTTCTTGCTAATCCAGAAAATGAAGAATGGTCATCCTACTCTGCTGAGCTCTGTGGTGGTATTTTCTTTTATCCTCTAAATACTATTTATGGGAGTACATTATGAATTATGGTCTGTTCCAGTTGACTAATTTATGGATACTTAGGAACACACATTTCTAATACAAGAGAAGCTAAGGCATTTGCTCTGATGTCTGAGGAGGGAATTGCCAAGGGAATCCGAAGGGTTACTGCTGTCACAACTTATCGTGCTTTTGAGGCCACTGATTTGGCATCCTCACTCGAACAGAAAGTAAATGAAGCATCCCAGACTGATGAAAGCTTGCTGGAAGAGGTTAGTGCTTGTGTAGCCCACTATTCTTGACTCTGTAAAATCTGAGTACTATTTGGTTTCTTTCCTTGGTAAAAGCAGGTGTTAGAATCATATAACTTACCCTGAAAATTGTGCATAAAGTAAAACAACCTGTAGAGTAATCATTGAGAATTAGAGTTGTTGAAGTGGAATTTTTTGGTCTTGATGATTTGAAGTGAAATTGATTGGTAATAGTGGCTAGCACTAACTACTAATTCTTACAAAAAGTAGTCACTCATTGCCTAACTATAGCTTACAGAGCCAACCTTCTACAAGTCTTAACATCAAACTCCTACATGCGTCAGTGCCAAGCCAACTCAATTGGTTCTGATGCTTATGCCATGGAAGTATCATCATCATTCCTTAAGATTGTGCATCTATTTAGGTGAGACTAGATGTTTGTCATTTTATTGAAGTTCCATAATTCACTTTGTACAGTGTTTCTTGCCCTTAGTTGTTAATATTCTGTGAGGGTGTATTCTTGACTTTTTTTGTTTCTGGTGGAGAGGGAATAAAATATTGGACTGCGTCCCATCTTTTTTTTGTTTAATACTGCTCTCAGGGAAATGTGCTCCTAGTAACCATCTATTTTTTATTCTGTTACTTATTTCTTAAATTTGATCCCCTGCACTGTATTTTCCTGCTTCGGCTGTCATGAAACTGGACCGTTTATTGTTCTCCCTATTTGATGATTTGTTCATGACTTCATTCAGCATTTATGCTACATAGTTATGTATCTTCTTTAATTAACCACTCATATCGAACAAAAAGAGATATAGTTATAGAACTGCATGTCTTCTTTGTTTCATTGAACACTGAAGAAAAGAACTTAATGTGACAGAGCTGTTGGTAAGATTTACTTTATCCCAGTCATATATTTCTTATAATTTCTCCCCTGCGTGGTATCTTCCTTGTTAGGATGTTTTGGAGCTGGATAGTTTCTGGCTAATTTGTCCCAGCCTAGCATCTTTTTGTTCTTTAATCTTTGTCAATTAAGTTGATCCAAGGCTCTTTTAATCTAGGCTGATCCTCTTTTACTGCTACTATTGTTCCTTGTCTGATGATTCATACATCAACTTCTTAATTTCAGAAAGTAACTTCTTTGAATGCTACTGTGGAGAGGGCACAAATTCCCACTGTTGTGAAAACTGATCTCAAGGCCAAGCTCTCGGTCCTCCAGGTATGTTTTGTTTCTGTTGTGTCCGAAGTTGAATGAAATTGCGTAGGAAAGAAAAAATAATATGCTGATGATTTCTTCAGGATCGAGTTATAAAGGCCAAAAAGAAGATAGCTGCTGAGAATATACAAAAAGCCGTCAAAGCTGCCTCAGAAATGGCTGAAGCTGCAGCTTCTGGTGGAAAAGCATACTGCATCTTGCAGATTGGCGTGGGTTTGGACACTGCTGCAGTCCGTGAAGCAGTTGTCAAAGTCATGGAGCAGAAGGTTGTTTGATCACTTGTGCTTGAATTCTCCTCTCAAAACTTTAATTTGTATATAAAAAATCATGACTGTTTCATTGTCTGAACAGGGTATGGCAGTTCTGGTATTTAGCAAAGATGAAGCTGCAAAAAAAGTTTTGGTCTGTGCTGGGGTACCTGAGAAAGGTGACAAGTGCAAGCAGTTGAATGTTAAAGATTGGTTGAATGCAGCTTTGAAGCCCTTGGGAGGTAAGGGTGGAGGAGGAAAAGGTGGTCTCGCCCAAGGCCAGGTTTGTACTCAATTTTGATGTGAACTCATGCTCTGCTTGTTTCTATAGTTGTAGAAAAAAGTTTGGAATATGACTTGGGCTGAATTTCTTGCTCAAAATAGTTGCATATTAACTGTACTTGTGATGGTTGCGTTGCATACATTTCAAGTTTTTGAATGGCAAGAAATAAAAGCACATGATGTGCATTATGGAATTGTCAAACTTGACATTCATCTTTTACCTTAATGGCTTCCATTGCTTATACATTGCTTGTGTTACTATTCTATTCATGATGATTAAATTTCGTTCCTTCCAGGCAACTGATATATCAAAAGTTGACGAGGCAATGGATGTTGCAGCATCGTTTGCAGCTTTGAAATTAAATTGATGACTAAGGCCAGTATATCGTTGCAGTGTTCAATGGCTGAGGCTGGTGCAACTATTGTAAGCAAAAAAATTGGTTGATCAAGATTTTCAATAGGTCGTGGAGGCTCTCAGAGCTAACTTCCATCATATACAACTGTGGGGTCATTTATGTTGCTTTCTGTGAGCCAAACTTTATACATGCAGAAAGTAAAGGATAATTATAGAAGACTTGTATTGAAGTTACCTACTTATTGCATACTGCATAATTTTTATACACGAGAATGATGAAAGTACAAAGATTTTCCTGTTGTGATAGTGCATTTGTTATTTTTTTTGTTTTCTGATTACAACTAGATTAGAGTCGTACGTAGTTATTCTCCATCCAACTTGATTACACAATCAAAGATACGTCATGATAACTCACTTCCCAATAAAATGTAGAGAGGATCTGCAGATGGCTACTAAGCTTGTGTCTTGAATAGTAGTAGTAACCTGTGTTTTCAGTGACATGACTCACTGGCTCAACAGCAAAACACCAATTCTGGTAATTAATTATACCTGCAAAAAGAGCTTTGGTCTGTGCAGGTGTACGGATAAAAAAGGCTCAATTTTCATAAAGAAAGAGACACACTAACAACCCACTCCAAAAAAGAGGTGTTTCATTCACTTAGATTCTTAAAAAAGAAACACCATGCAGATCAAATCGTTCTTTGCACCACAGATGTCAAACTGGCTAATTACGTTTTAACAAAGTAATGACTGTGAAGGAAAGGGGAGAAGCATGGGGGTTCTTCATCAAATGTGCCAAACCTTAACAGTAGATTGGAGAAGGCAGTGAGGCATTCACCAAAAATGCAGCTTTGGCATATCTGAATATCAGGAATTATATCATTTTTCCTGTAGATTCCAGAAAAGATGGACATTACTCATTTCCAGTGTACGCATAATAAAACTATATCTTCAGTCATCCTAATCTTAATAGGTGAGCTTCTACCAACTTTCAAGTGTAGAATCAGTTACAGAATGCACCAAAGTATTATGGTGGTTTAAACTTTGACACAAATATTCACTTTTTCACATGGAAAATGCCAAACACCGATAGGTCTAGTATGATTCATCTTGTGTTCAGATCCAGCTCCCCACCTCCACGCCACTCACTCTGAGTACCTACATCTCCATTATCAGTTTCTTCATCATTCAAAAAGTCCTCCGATGGTTCCTTTTCATCTTTATGTCCATTGTTACCCCAACCGTTGATCATTTCATCAGGGCTAACTTCCTGTCCGTGCTCACCGACATCATTACCCATTTGAATATTGCTCCCCCTAGGCCCAAGTGCACTAGCTCGTATTGGTGCTCGGTTCATCATCTCAGCACGAGCTTGTGATTCAGCACGGGCTTGTTCTGCATGAACAAGAGCTGCCATTTGCAAATTAGGATCATGAGTCTCTCGACCCATCTTTTGCCTGGCCTCCATCTCTGTCTTCAATTCAAGCAGGCTTTTCCTCTCTTCTTGCAACAGTGACTGCTCTAACATCAGTTTCTCCTCGGTACGGAATTCTCCAACATCTCTCTTGCGGGAAATTATATTAAACGCAAGCACTTGTTTCTCAAATGTTGCAGTAAACTCTGAAACTTTCACAGCAATGTTGTGATCCCACTGCTGTGAACGAGAGAGCATTTGGCCACTAGTGTCTGAATCGAGGATCTTATCATCCTCCTCTGCTTCATAGTCTGCCACCACATGGTAAGGCAGAAGCCTAAAAAAAATGACACGAGGAAAAAGTCTGAAGTCAATACCATCGGCGAGATGCCATCTATAACTTTTTTGATAGGTAATCCACATACTAATCCCAGCAAAACAAATAGAAAACACGGCTAGGATCTTACCCAGTTGGTATAAAGAATAAACATCAACAGATTATACATTTATACTACGATAAGCAACATGGGATCTAGTCGGTCCGGACTCAGGAGTAGCTTTT
Source organism: Solanum pennellii (assembly GCF_001406875.1). NCBI lineage: Eukaryota > Viridiplantae > Streptophyta > Magnoliopsida > Solanales > Solanaceae > Solanum > Solanum pennellii. The sequence continues at coordinate 63,682,625 of NC_028639.1, forward strand.
GGCAACCAATAAAGCTGACTACAGAGAGAGAGATTCTCATGGCCCTGCCTACTTCTATGAACTGGAGCAAAGAAAATGGAACTATATGCAGATGTTCTTTATATAAGTCACAAAACCATTTGTCATGAAACAAAAGTTTGGACTTTGGAGTTCCTTTTTCATGATACCACTCCTCAGAAGTGTACATCTCAGCTAAAAAGACTAGACTTTCTAGTTGTGTGTTGTTACTTCATTTTTAGTGTAAAGAAATCTAAAGGCCACACTTTTGTTGTTGCAATTTATAAATATGACTCCTGCACAAAGGTTGTGCTGATGATCATATACTTTTACCTTTCTCAAAAATTTAACTAGACTTTATAACAAAAAAAGAGGAGTTGCTGTTCTTTGATTCAATAATCATTGTTGTGTCATTGCAGAGTTAACCATTGGGAGATAAAGCAGTGAATGGCAAGCATTAGACAAACCATTCTATCGTGAACTTAGATTGAAAAGGAAAAGACAACCCCGAAAAACTAAAAATTCAAATTATCAAAAAAAATTAAGACATCTTTCTGTCAAATCTTTATTTCTATGACCGCGAAATCCCCCGCTTGAACTAACCTTAGGATCAACTGCAGCATTCCAAACTCGGGGGTAATAGCCACCAACACACTTCTCCCCTTAAATACTAGGCTTAGTTCGCATAGCACAGGACTCATATTTGTGACCTAAGTCATAAGTCCCTCGACCTATGTCAAAGCCCTAGAGCCCATCTTTTTATCAAATAAAAGAGTCCTTCAAAAAGTTCTCTATAACATCTCCCCTAAAAGGAGGAGATAGTGAACAGAGGATAGAATAACAAAAAGAAGAGTAAGAGTCTTTTTTGCAATTACATCATGTATGAAGAGAATGACAGCTGAGGATGTTCAAAGTTAAACAAACATTCTCAAGCAATTTAATTTACATGCTTCAAAGAAGTGACAAAAACTCGTGTATTTCCACGGCTTGTCTAGAAGCAAGAAATAATTAAGACCTATTTATATATTCAACTGGACAGCTCATGAAAACAGAAAAAGAGCACTACATGGAAGTATGTTAAATACATCCTCAAAGGAAACCCACACCCGCTACCCTTTGGGGGCGCACAGGGTAAAACCCTCCCACTATGCAAAAGCTCGCATACTACATAGGAGAGGTAACCAGCACTAGGCAAGCCCAAGTGCGACGAGCTCGACCCTGAAGGCATACCCCTTGCTTTTGCTTGCAAGGGGTTTCGAACTTGAGACCTCCAGCATGGAAGTCCCAAGCCCAAACTACTGGGCCACCCTGAAGGGTTAAGTACATCCTCCTATGCCTATCAAAGCTTCAAACTACTTTACATAGGTGCAAAGATGTATACTATACGGTCATCAAAGGGAGTTCAGTGATTCTCCTGCTACATAGTGAATATTTAGGAGTATTTAAAGTGTTCAGCATGTACTTCTCAATAACTCTAGCTGATGATTTTTTTCTATATTTTATACAAAAGAGAACCCCTAGCACAAAGATTATGCTAAGTGAAACATAGTCACAGGAACCCCCCAAAAATAAAAAACCTATTCCTGGACAGGTTACAGTGACCCAATAATGTCAATTGCAGAATCTACATCTTCTGCAAAGGGCCTGTTTACACTAAAACTGCAACAAAAAAATACAACTCCATTTTTCAAAAAACACTTGACCTTGTTAAAAAATACCAGAAATGAACACAGCCAACAGGCAGGTTTGTCAAGTGCCATCCACTTGATGAGGTGACATAGATGGTGTTTGGATTGGCTTAAAATTTTGTCAAACCTACTTTTAAGTTAGATTTTGACTTCTTGAAGTGTTTGGCAAATATAAAAATATCTTGAAATAAGTTAGGAAGTGTTTGGCAAGATTAAAAATAGCTCAAAATAAGTTTAAAATGACTTAAACTAAGTTAAAGAACAAAAGTAGGCCTCCCCTACTACTTAGTTCTTGACTTAAAATCATTAAGTTTGATTTCTTATTTTTGACTTAAAAGCTACTCTTTTAAGTCAATCCAAACGAGCTCATGTCTAACTATAATGAATCCTCTGAATATTAATATAGGGTTTGATATATCCAATAACTAATCTGGGAGTGAGTCGAGATAATTTTTTGGACCACGTGCTCCAACTTCTCACATTATTATCTCTTTTTTGGGGGGTTGATAAATAGATCAAAATATATGTCTTTTTCAACTTGTGACTAATGAAAATACCAGGCCACTTCAAAGGGCCATGGAAGCTACTCTTCTTGGATCTTCATACTAAACAGTACAAACAACTTGTTTAGCATAGTAAGCATACTAATAGTAACAGACACGACATATAAATTATATCTGCTAAAATATAACAAGATATAACCATAAGCGGATATATGGATACTACAACTTCTTTACAATGTAACAGCAATATATTCCTAAACAAAAGCATACCTGCTCCGCAATTGGATATTTGCTCATATAAGAACAAGGACTCTAGCACAGATGGAAGCATGCACTGTTGTTTTAGAACCTATCCCTAATTGCATATTGAAGTTCAAATGGTACGAGTAAATGTGAATGGAATATGAAAATAGCTACTCACATCTTTGCCTTGTCCTACCCCTATAATATTTTTTTCTCAACATTTATAAGCATGAGATGAATTTGGATGCCTTCAACCTCCCATAGATCAGCTAAAAACAGAAGTTGTACAAATAGACGTTTTGGATAACATGAAACCAGAAAAAAATACAACAACAACATACCCAGTGTATCCCACTTAGAACATAAAATCATGGACGTCCAAAAATGCAGTAAAACCATGTTTTTTCTCTACCAAAAAAATTGTTTTTCACTCCAAATTACTCCCAAAAAATAAAAAACAACTTCAATTTGCATTTGCGCAAAACATAACTATATCATTTTTCACTTTGAAAAAAAAAATTACTTTTTTTCATCTACTCAAAAGTCATTTCTAATCTACAAAAGTTAATAGTAAGAGGCCAGAAGACCGCACCTTTCGCAGGCATCTTCAAGAGAAGAGAAAGGACGCTTAAAATCAGGATGGCAAACTCGCCAAGCGTCGTGGTAAGCCATCTGGAGCTCCACCCGGTTCGATTCCGGGGCAACCCGTGTCAACTTCTGCTGCTGCTGCTGCTGTTGTTGTTGTTGGGAAGTACCCGGGTTTTGTAGATTGGGGATCTGGCTTGACGGATTATTGCTAGAGCTAGGGTTAGGGTTAGGGTTTGAATTCGGGTTCTGTGATTGAAGAGGGGTAAGGGGGCGATGAAGGAGCTGTTGAGGACGGAGATGAACATCAATGTTCGAAGGGAATCGAGCCATCGCATCCTGCTGCTGCTGCTGCTTCTGACGCTGGAACTGCTGCAATAGGAGTAGCTGCTGCTGCTGCTGTTGTTGTTGTTGCATCATTAGCTGCTGCTGCTGTTGAGCCAACGTCTTGGCTTCATCCATCTTTGATATTATCAGTCGGATCAAACCCTAATCTTCTTACAAATACCTGAATTCTTCATCAATGGAGGAGGATTCAATTATAGTTATTGCTAAAAAAAATAAAAATGTAACGGTTCGCTGGCTAACACTAGTATTATATAGTATTAATATAGAAAAAAAAATAATTCGGAGTCCAAGGTTCAATATTTGAAATGATTTCAGAGATTTTGTTGATTTTGTTATTTGTCTACAAAAAATTCAAGTATTTATATACTTTTAAAATAAATTAGATTCAAATGGTATTTTGAAACACATTTTTTTTTACTGTATTTTGAAAAGAATTTAATTTAATAATATAGATATATAATTTTTCAATTCTAAATGAAAAGATGATGAATACTCAATTTAACGAAGTAAACATGAAAAATATTACGAAAAAATTATTTTCATTTTAGAAAGTATTTTTCGAATATTAAATTACGAAAAATAACAAGTATTAATCATATTTACTTATTTTATAACAAGAAATGATTTTATAATATTTTAATCAAAGTTGTATTTTGTTTAGTTAGTACAGAATTAAAAATTTTAATCATAGAACACATTAAAAACATCATCATTAAATATGCTAAAAACGTCAAGCAATGAGTATAAATTAAAATTTAGGCCAAATACATAAGCGGATTTCTAAATTTATTAGGTTTTTTTTCTCAGGTACTTTAACTACGTCATTTTCCTATTGAATCATTCAATCCCCATAATTTATTCCGTTTAAACAAACACTGTTGTCTGATGTGGAACCAAATTTATGAGGGATATTCATAAAGGAACATATGTTATTCCACAACTCATTAGTCTAATTGATAGTGAAAATGTTCGAGAATAATTGTGTTTTACTTAAGTCATTTGAACACATTAGAAAACAAATGAGACTAATACGGTTTGTCTTCATTCCTTCAATCAAAATTATTACAATTCGAACACAGTTGAAGGCATTTACAATAGAAAAGCCGATCAAAATCAACCAACAGTGTTTTAAAGGAACAAATTATGGATGGTTCAATGATTCAATAGGAAAATGACATAGATGAGATACCTAGGGGAAAAAAAACTCAAAAAGTTTAGAAATCTGTTTATGTATTTGGCCTAAAATTTAATTATGAATTTATCATCCATAGTATCTTTAGTTAAAATGGAAGAAGTACATAAAACGTCTCGATCGACGTGAGCTTTTCATGATTTGTGTCACATGAATTATTTAAAAAGTACGTTAAGAATAAAGTTATAAAATAATTGATCACAAAATTATAATTAAAATAAGCAAAATAATATCGATTGGCTCGTACTTTTCCGAATTTCTTATATATATAGTTAACTAGAGTATATAAAACACAAAATAAAATAACAAAATAATTCCAGGTTTTCAAAAAGAATTCGTTCTAAAATATATATTTTTTTCATTGATAATTCTAAAAAAGGAAGGAACTTTCATATTAATAAGATATTTAATACTAGTAATTTTTTATTGAATGATTAGCGAGATGATAGTAAAAATAGCTCTAAGAAGAAGATTACTTATAACGCTATCCTCTAAATTATGTATCATGTTCCTTATTTAGAAAAATTATTGTTGAAAAAATTACTAAGGTTCTTAGTCTTCAATTGAAACGAAAATCAAAAGAGGAGGTGTCAAAATACAGTCTCAAGAGTGAAGCTTAATCAGATAAACAGTTGTCACAAAAAGATGTTGTCCAAATTACTGTGTGCTGCCTAAAATGCATAAATATACACCTATATGTATATACTTGACACTTTCAATTTATATGTAATTATAATTAATCAAATTACGTAAATACCCTCATACAATACCTTAAATTACTATCACAATTTATGCTTAGCGAGGTTGCAAATATTACAAAATTTCAAATTCCCACAAGAGTAAAACATACAATAGTAATTAAGAAATGGTGCATCGACTTGCGAAAGTTGGTCTAGTATTTTAGAGGTGTTACAACTCTCTCCCCTTAAAGAAATTTACCTTACACTAGTTCCGAAACAAGTGTCGATGCGAGTAGAAAAAAATATGACTAATGACTTAAAAGAATTTTTTTTATGTAGAGGTTTACGTTTGTATAATTAACTTTGTTTGTTAAAATTATCTACACATCTCTCTCATTCATAGATACTTACGTAATTAGGGAACAATAATAAATAACATAATATTTTAAATTTTTCATTGTAATAGTCACAATTAAAATTAGAATTAAAAATATATTTATATATCATAAGTTCGATATATTTAAAGATAAACTAGTTTTGCATAAATTTTTGAAACTCTCATATTATTTAATTGTTCTTAATTTTTCACCACTAAGTAAACTATTAATTATTTTAGATTATTCAAATATACTCGAACCCTTAGTTGGACTAATGTTAATAGGACTCGGTAATGTCATTGGTTACCATTTTTCTTTGTTAAATTTTCGTTAATTTTCTTTTCACTTTTTTCTGTATTGTATGTTATAAATAAATTTTTGACGATAAATTTGATTACGAGATAATGAAAAAAAGATGGTGATACCACTATTTTAAAAAAGAAAAGACAATCATATTGAAACAATAATAGAAAGGTATTGATTATATCCTTTTCAAAATTAGTTACAGATCTTGTGAAATGCTAAAATTTTACTTTTGAGAAATCTAAAGTGGTTATAAGTCTCACAAGTGCATTTAAAACTACTTATCAAAGATATCTTTCAAACAACACTATACAAATATTATCATATTTTACACTATATAAAGACAATTTTATAAACAAACACTTAATTTTTATTTTATTACGTTAAATTATTTCTATAATAAAAATTAATTATTTTTGCCTAAATGTTATAAATCATTAAATAATTATAAACCAAAGAATCAAATGGTCATAGACCAAGCTAGTATAGAGTTTGTGCATTTGACTGAAATCAATAGCTATAATTTCAATATTATATATTTTTTTGAAAAAATAATTTTATATATGAATATACTATTAAATATAAAATTTATCAATTTTAAAAAATATCTAAAGTTTTAAATTTATAAATTTATGAATTTCAAATTATAACTTCGCTTCGACAGCTACGATAGAGGCGGAGCTAGCATGTCTTTTAAGGGTTCAACCGAATCCCCTTCAGCGGAAAATATTACTATATATACATGATTAAAATTATTTTTAAATGTATATAATAGATGTCGAACTCCCTTCGACTAATCCATATTTTATTTCTTCTAATTTTAAACTTATTAAAAATTCAGATTCCGCCACTAACTACGATTCAATTAAGTTTACCACCCTATGAAGGAAATGCTTTTGTAAATGTGGTCCGAGGTGTAACATGCTTAAAGCACAAGCATCGTCACTTTTTACATTACTTTTGTGCCCACTAATTAATAATTGAGATCTTGTTATACATTTTACTCACCTTTTTAGTATCATATAGTAACTCAGATCTGAGGGTATATTCACAATTCACAATGGTGTCTAAAATATGTATAGAATAATTTTGATTCTTTAAATTTATTTAAGTTAATATTTAAGTTTTGTTAGATATATATTATATTTAAAGTAAAGTATGGAAAAGGGGATTAATAGGAGGTATAATTTTTTTTATCTTTAATTCAATATAAATTTATGAGATTAAATTATAATCTATTATTTATATTTTCGGTGATTATTTTGAATCTATCTTCAAATATTAAGGATTATTTTGGTCATTTCTAGAGATAAATATTGAAAAGATTCTTAAATTTGACGTAAATTATTTGATTTGTTCACGTATGATTGACAGTTTTAAAAACACTCATCTACTTGACTAACTAAAAGTCAAGTAAAGAAGTGTTTTTAATTTGTTAGTAGTTTAGAGATAAAACTAATAATTCACGCTAAATAAGGACAAAAAAATATAAAAGCGAAGGATGGTACTCTCTATGTCTCATTTTATATGACTTACTTTTCTTTTTTGTCTTTCTAAATAATAACAACATCTATCTACATTAAGTTAGTAATAATTTAATTTAGTCACTTGTTTTAGAAAAAAGAGTATCTAGGATTTTGATTAGATGGGTGCACAGTTACGAAAAAATGTATCTTAAATATAAATTTGATCAATTTGACTTTTAGGTTCTTAATATGAACCACAAAATTTTATAAATTATAGGTCTAAAATATATAGTACTATTAATTTTTTATTTTATTCTACGCATTTGATTTAATTATATAAAAAAATTATAGTGCTAATTTTCTTTTGAAAATTCTCAATGCAGCATACTTGAAAATTTTGAAAGATAAAAGGGAAAAAACAAAAGCAAAATTAGTTGAAACGTCAAAAATGTAACTGATAACCACTTGGAGAGGTGTTACTCAAAGACAAGTGCACCCAATTATCATTGTATTATTATATGATATTTTAAACATGGGTTCACATATCTATATTTAAATATTTTTTTAAAAAAATATGACACTATCATATATGATCTAGAGAGGGAAGCATGGGTTCACGTGATCCCACGGTACCCCCTCTAAATAAGCCTCTAATTTTAGACCACTAATTTCAAAAGTCTTTTTCTCTTGAATTCTGTAAACTAACTCATACTCTCTATGTCTTTAATTATTTGTCCACTTTTGATTTAACACACTTATTAAGAAAACAATTATCGATATAGTATATCTATTATTTAAATCCTATTAGTTATTATTTAAAATTTGTAAGAAATTTTACCTTTATTAAAATAATTATTTGAGGTATAATACATTTAAAATTCTTTTTTTAAATTTATTTAAGGGAATAAGTAACTAATAATAATTAAAAAAATAGACGAGTAATTTGGAACAAGGGGACACTAAGGAATACTAAAATAGGAAAAGAGAGTGATAAAATAGGAAAGACATTAAAGTACGAATCTTCGATATGCAACTGGTAAGATTTCCCCAACTTTCTGTATATAATAATAACTTGCCACCCAAATTCACATTCCCAAAAAAAATTCTCCTTTTTTTGCTTTTTCCGCCACCATCCACCCTCTTGGATCTCGCACAGAATCTTGAAATCATACCCATTTCACCATCTTTAATTGCTGTCAAAAAAATTGAATCTTGGTAAAGGTAGCAGCTTTTTGGGTTCTTGATACCTTACTGTACCAACAAATAAAGATTCCCAGTAATTTTTGTTTAGGAGGAATAAGTTATGGTGTCCTCAATCAGAGAAAGAGGTAGAAGAAAAGAGGGTGGTGGTGGTAATGGGAGTGAAGGGATGAGGAAATTGCTGTTAGGGTTAGGGTTCTTGGTGCAGGGATTCAGATGTTTTCCTTGGATGGCAGTTAATTTCTTTCTAAAAGATGGCCTTAAGGTTGACCCATCTACTTTACAGATCCTACAGTGTTCTGCCAATTTGCCCATGGTGGCTAAGCCCTTCTATGGAATTCTGTCTGATTCTTTTTACATTTTTGGACAGCATCGTGTTCCTTACATTGCCTTTGGAGGTGCATACACTTTCACTCTTATGTTGATTGTGTTTATTGCTAGCGAAAATAACTTGCTTGTTCCATGTAAAGATTTGTTTTTATAAACAGCATGGGGTAAATGACATGCACTGAATGGATAATTAGAAAAAAAATAGTATCTTTTTAGTGATTCTTTGTTCATGTTCTATTTGGATTCTTTGTTTTTTTTGGTGTTCTTATGAATTGCTGCCTAGTTATCTGTTCTGGAGGTTGTATTTACTTTCGATAGATTCTTGTATGATTCTCCAGAAATTAGATGTTTTAGTTCACAGGTTAAATCAGCCACTGACCCTCATGTTAGTGTAAGGCTGTAAGCTGCCTGAACTCTAGTTAAACGTGGGATGTTTCATGCACCGGATTGTCCTTTTTACTGAATATGAAATTGCAAAATTCATTGTTCTAACTTCAACATTAGGGAACTAATTATATGTTTGATCAATGTGCAAGTTATCAAGAATTGTATGCAGCATTCTTATACCTCCTATTAATTCGTTGTCTCCATTGTGTAATGGAGGTTGTCTGGAAGATAAGGTTTCCTGAAACAAGTCATTTTGCATTTTATTGTGGTTCACTGTAGGCATACCAATTAATATGCATTTGGGCTCATATGATTATACTTTGGTGCAGCATTTTTGCAGGCAGTGTCATGGATTGCTATATTCCTCTCCCCTTCAAATATTTCATTTTTTACGATCACTCTGTATCTCTTGCTTGGAAACTTGGGTGCTTCTGTAGTTGAGGTTGCCAACGATGCCATGGTTGCAGAGTTGGGGAAACCACCTAGTTCATCATCCAAAAATAGTCCTCATTCTTCATCAGGCCAGCTCCAGTCATTTGTTTGGATTGCCGCTTCTGTCGGTGGAGTTCTTGGTAACCTTGCAGGCGGTATTGCTATTGATCGTTTTTCCCCTCAAGTGATGTTCCTTATGTTTGGCATTCTTTTAAGTATTCAATTTCTAGTTACAATTTTTATTCATGAGAGCTCCTTGGACCTTCCCAAGAGTTCATCAGATCGAGGAATCAAAACACAACTTTCAGAGCTTATAGTTGCGTTGCGGAAACCAGAGATCTATTATTCGATTATTTGGTTTGCAGCTTCTTATGCAATGATTCCTGCACTAACAGGGACAATGTTCTATTACCAGACAGAACATTTAGGTATTGAATCATCAGTGTTGGGTGTATCTAAAGTATTTGGGCAGGCTGCAATGCTGTTGTGGGGTATAATCTACAATAAGAACCTCAAATCAATGTCTCCTAGAACGCTAATCTCAGCAATTCAGGCTACTATGGCTGTTTTCATGTTTTCGGATTTCTTATTCGTGAAAGGAGTATACAGGATGTTTGGTATTCCCGACTCATTGTATGTGGTGCTCTTCTCCGGATTACTGGAGGTTCTCTACTTCTTTAAGATCTTACCCTTCAATGTTTTAATGGCACAGCTCTGCCCACCGGGATGTGAAGGATCTGTCATGGCATTTCTCATGTCTGCCTTAGCTGTGGCTGTTATTATAAGTGGTTATCTTGGTGTCGCTCTGTCATCGTTTGTCCAGGTGACAGCGAAGGACTTCTCTGGCCTAGGACATGCCCTGTTAATACAGGCAGTATGTACACTGTTGCCAGTTTATTTTTCATCGTGCATACCTGATGGTGTCAAGGCTAAAACCAAACCAAAAGAAGGTTGATCAGCTGTAGCTGTGAGTGATAGTCAATTCAGCTCAGCAGTAAGTAGTTCAAACTTACCTCCCCTCGGCCTTCTCCAACTTATTACTGCTACAGTTACCGTTCCAGAAGGATCTCATTCGGAACTTTAGGATGAAATTCACTTTATAATACATATAGAATTACAAACGTGAATACCTTATTGTTAGTGTTGTCTTCAGTTTAAAATAGTACTCTTAAAAATTGGTATCGCGATTTATACAACTCCTTGTCAGTTTGCAGTTTCGTGTTATCAGACTGTAGGTTGACATTATTTTTCATAGGACCTGCTGATAGTTTAAGCTTTTCTTTCTGATTTGGTTATTACTATTAATTTATCATTTGCATGACTTCCAAGCATATGATTTATTTCTAATGAGTTTTGAAGCTGTCAATAGCTTTCCACCGTGTCTTTGAAGTTTGAGTCAAAGAAAAATGTTGAGAATTGTTAAAAATGGCAGGTGACTAGCAATTTAAATGTGCAAAAATGGATTCAGATACCACTCTTCTGAAAAAAGAGCAAAAATGGAATAGTAAAAGATGCTTTGATATTTAGAGTGCTTGAGATTTAGATGGTAGTAAGTATGAAAAGGAAGTATACATGTTGTCTTGCCAGAAATAATCAATCAGTATCACATCAAGTGGAAAGACATAAAAATGTAGAATATACCTACAGATTACAACATTTGTTTGTAATTATCTACTATGTCAGCAAACAATCTCCTCTTTGCTCTTTGCTCGTCATGCATCCTATAATATATGGTACAAAAAAATGTCGTCTACATTATTCTGTCTCTGCACATACATATTTGGGAGCTTGGTTCCGCGGAGAGGGGTGGTCAAGAATGTATCGGGTTCTTTATCTGTACGTTCTCCTCATAAAAATAAGTCGGAGATGCAAGATTCTCACATTATATGTACAGTCAAATCGTATTATGGTCTCTGCAAATGCTTTAAATTACTGTTTGATCAACATTGCGTCTAGTCGCCTTTTCCTTGCAGCATGTTTTAGTTTCTCAAGTGCAACTAATCCAACCTGCCTGACCCTCTCTCTGGACAAGCCTATCCTGTTAAACAAAGAAATGTAGCATTTAGAACAACACTTTGACGTGTATAAGCACACACACTGTGTAATTTCAATTATGGCAAGGAACTTTAGCATGACTCTATTTCAGTACAAGTGTGAAGTGTGAGTAGATGCCTGTGCAAATTTCCATGTTTTAATATGTGCCGATTCTGCAGCTTGATCAATCTGTGCAGTTTCTTTACAACCCGATAGGTACTTAAAATTGTTTCTCATCATCACATGGCGATTTTGGCAACCTGAATACTTGATGTGCTTCATGTGTAACTGTATTTCATTTTGGCTTCTAAGAGATGGCAGTTCTAGACTTCTAAAATATCCAGAAAGAACCCTAGGTAAACATGTGAGATGCAATGTAAATACATAGATACTTTTATCAAGATCAACCGTGTATTTTGGATGGAGCAAGTAATATTTGATCGCAAGTTATCAACCACAAATATTTGACTCTTACCTTTTACTAATATCTTCCCACGTGAGACATTCACTGTCCAGACCATAGTACAGTCGGATAATTTCTCTCTCTCGTTCCCTAAGAGTTGATGAAATGAGGTTGTTTACTTCATCCTGTAAAACTTTAAATATCAGAAAAGACGTTTCTTTCACCAGGATTATAAACTTGTGAATCGTCATATATACATGGTGAGTAAAGTTGGTTGATAACTTTTTCCTCAGAAGCAAACCTGATGAAAGTTTATATAAGAAATTTAGTTACCAGTGAGTTTCTCATTACAATTCATACTGTCTAATAACACTGACGGATTAGCTCTTCCTCTAATAGGAAAATGGCGAAAGAAAATAAGCAAAGCCAAAAACATGACACTTTAGGCATCTACAACTCTGGAAGACTCCTAAGACAACACAAGTTTATGTAAAGCAATATATGTGGTACCCAAGCCTAGATAAAAGGATCAGCATAGGAAGGCCGCAATTAACCGCTATCAAATAAAGATATGAAGAATGTGTGGCAAGAGGCTAGTTTCCCATGGAATATGGTTTTTGGAATCTACCCATCATTATGAGCTGATGTACAAATATCATAACTGCAGAGGATATATCTAAGGGAAACAATGCTTGGCAAAGAATATTGGAATCGAACTCCATCAGGAAATAGGAACATCTCTAGAGATACATCTATAATGTGCAATGACTGCTACTTTTTCCTCATTGGTTGGTGTAGGGGTATTACCAGAAAATAAGCATATTCCAGTAGTTTTTTGCTCATGAGAACTGTATGTTTTTTGCCCCCAGGTTAGATATTACTAAAGTACCATTTTTATGTTAACTATTTCACTTGTGAAAACTACGCTTCACTAAATTACCTTGAGTGCCCATACATCAACACCGTGCCATGGGTTGTTCTCCAGGTGGTTATCAGCGATGTACTGCAGAAAAGAGGAAACAAAAAGATAAAATAAATAAAGAAACGAGATCATGAAACAATGGTAAAAAGAATATACGAGGCCTCAAGGACCTTAGACACTTGAAGGAGAGTTTCATACAGTTACAGTTCGCCTTTATGTGAGTAATAAACATAAATGGCCAGACTTGTACCAGTTAATTCCTTTTTATTAGTATTGTACATCTCCACCCAGATATGAGTAACATTTGATTCCATTTTGTCACAATTTTTTGAGAATTGAATCTAAATTTCTACTAGCCAATACCATAAATATCAACTCAAATATCAAATAGATTGTCAATGTTCACTTTTTGAGATGCAAAGTGGTGCTTGAATTATTTGGTAAAATTCAGAATAAAGTTGTCAAACCCTACATTATGTGAACATTCGGAGTTCAGACTTCAGACTTACACTATGGAGAGTTGCTCCAGGCAGACCATTTAAAGAGGGAAACACTTCCCTGTCAAGTGAATACACCTTGCTGCTTGCCTGTAAAAAGAAATGTGTGAGAAACATTTTCTTGAACAATGAGCAGGACAAGTTTAAGCCACAATTATTATACCTCAGTTGCATTCCTGACTTTCTTCTGGGACATATTTAGGGATGCGGCTATATTCTGGTGATCAATTGGAACACGAGCCAGTAAGAAGAAAACAAAGTAATATCTCAAAATCAACTTCACAAGTGACATGAGAAGTGTTTAAATATCTTCTTCCAATATATCAAAGTTTGACAGAACTTACATTTACAGATGGAGTTATTCCCTTCTCTTCAAGCCTCATCTTTGCATTACGGATTAGACCGAGTCTTTCATGCAGATGTGTTGGCAATCTTAAGGTTCTCGAATTCTCAACCAGGGTTCTGGAGACACCCTGAACATGGGGCGAAAAAGTTAGTCAAGGTCCCGACACTATTACCAATTTATGACCAGATAAAAGATAAACTTTATTGTTTTGGAGAAACTAAAAATAAGGAAGCATGAGAAGTAATTTGTTGGTTGAAATAGTTTGTCTCACTTTGTCGATTGAGATTTTAGATAAACAATTGAACGTACCTGGCGAATCCACCAATAAACATAAGTTGAGATTTTGTATCCTTTAGAGGGATCAAATTTCTCTATCCCACGTAGTAGTCCAATAAGGCCTCCCTGTATGAAAATGAAAGATTTTTCCTTCAGAGGTGCAAATTTTGATTTGAACTGTATTCATCAATGTACAACTGCAAGAAATTTGCATATCTAACTTTTGAATGCACAACATTTGAGTCACCTGAACGAGATCAGCCATTTCAGCACCCATATTATCATATCTTTGAGCGATTGACATGACAAGACGAACATTGCTCATTGAAAGCCTTTCTCTTGCCAAGGAACACTCGATTAATGTAGATTGCAAATCAGTACGGGACATTTTCAAGGAAACAGCAAGTTGATCATCAGAAGGCTCACATCCCAGTCTTTCCTTCAGCCTAATGTTTTACATGGTTTGATAGAAACAGGGTGAGACATCTTTAACAGCTTCGAGAAACAACATCACAATACAATTATAGCTCGGTATCCTTCCAACTCCTATGTCTTACCTTCCTCCTCACATGCTTTATTGATCAGTGTAAACAATCTAACATTAAATTTTGTGAAAATGATCCTGTTTTCGAAATAAATGAGTTTATAGAAGCACATAAACAGTTAAGACAATCTAAAATTGACTGTTTGGGTACTTGGTTATTATAAAGATTAGTTTCATGTGTATGTTTTGGTTGGACAAAAAGCTATATAGTTTTGATGGATGCAGACAGTTTTCTTTTAGTTCATTATGTGCTTATATGTTACTGAATTCTGTTAGTGTTGAAGTGGTGATATGATCAGTTACTAAATCTCTGGTTTACACTTGAGAGCAGAGGAGAGGTGAAGGTGGATTAGGCTTGTGAAGTTAGTTACCTTGATTTTTGCTCTTCCACATGAAGACCAACTTTAATCTTTTTGGATAGTTGAAGCACTTCAGTGTGTGTGAGCAGCTCTTCACTTACTATACCCTTAACATAACCTTTTAAACGATTTTGAAGTAGCTCTGGTCCAAGTATTGACCTCAGTGGCTTGGTTGCACTTATAGGTGTAGCTGAACTTTTTTGAGCAAGAACCCTTTGTCGAGAATCCATTCTCCTCCGCCTAGCAGATGTCCCTGAGCAAGCAATATGCATCTTCTTACAATTCTTTTCATGTTGTGTAGAAGCAGTCAATGTCTCTTCAGCAGAAAGATTCCACTGCTTTTCAAGCATGGACTTCTGCAGCAAGAGTAGAACCTCCACCGAATCATCCTCCTCGTCATCACTTTCATTTTGCAATTGTTCGAACCTTTCAAACCAGGACTGCACATCAGAAGGGTCGGATGCAATGTCTACATGCTCTTTAAGAGCCTTGACAGATTGTAGTTTTCGACTGGATACACAACTGGGGCTATAATCGGATGACTTTTTAGCGGAGATCACATTTTTAACAGTAGGAACCTGATGGCAGGGCAAACTATGATCACTACTACAAGATAGCTTTTCATTAAGATCAGAATAATAGAAGGAAGAACTCAAGAGTCTTTTTCCTGCACTCAGTCCAATAACTGCTGTTGTGGCCATCATGAGGGCTATCCCTTTCTAACAATCCAAGACCATCACGCGTCGTCTAACAAGGAAGATTGAATTACAACAATATCAGGTTATGACCAAGTTTATATGCTGACTAATCTCCTCAATCACTTTCTGCAGGTAAGTCCCACAAAGAAAAACTCAGTAAAAAGTAACAGTAGAGAGAGTTAGCTCAACAAACAAGGAAAGCAATCAGAAATTTGGACAAACGACAAATCCACTTTTTCTTGTTTCTTTTGAAAGCAAAGAATTATGTTGGTTTCAGAGTTTCAGTGACGTACTTTATTAGGAAGAAGAGTTAAAATACAATTTTTTTTCTAGCTTGTTGTCCAGGCCAGCTTCATTTGCTTCACTACTACTTATCGTCTCATTTGTTTCACTGCTATTGCTTCATTTCCTTTGCTATTTATCGTTTTTCCTTTTCAATCCTACTTTGGTTACACTTCTTTTAAGCTTACGGTTTATTGGAAACAAACTCTCTACCCCACAAATATAAAGGTAAGGTCTACCTACATCCCACCATCCCCAAACCTCACTTGTGAAACTAAACAGTATATATATGCTGTAGTTGGTATCCAGAACAGCTCGCGTGTACCTCGACTAATTATACAGTTATGTCTTATCTCCCACCAAAACACATGGACTCTCACTTGAATTTGAACCTACGAACTCATCATTCTCAACCCCATAAACCACACCTAGTATCGACCTCTTTTATGTTCCAATTTTTATATATAGCTTAAAACTAATAAACCAAATACAACTAGATTTTCTTCGGCACGCAATAATAATTATGCATACAGCTTGCATCTACACACAAGGCGATGATTACGAGGGAATTAACAGATTTATATACACGGCGAACATTACGATGGGAACAGATTCTACAGTTTCGATTGGAAAAACACGACTATGAAAAACTAAATCGAAATAGAAAAAAAGGAGTAATTAAGATGAAGATGTTAAAAGTGATGAGTGCAGGTTACGTACCTGAATTTGAGCAAACTGACAGAAATGGTGATTCAGTGTGGCGTTGCAATGGCAGTGGTAGAAAGAAGTTAAAAGAGTTTGTTGCAACAGAAATGATATTGTTAAAGACTATTTGTTTTTTCGTTGTTGATAATAAATTGATGGGAGGAAAATGAAAATAACGCGAGAGGAGATCAATGTGTATTTAAGTTTTTGGATATTAGAGATCAACTGTCATTGGTTGGAATAGATATACGGGTCCCACTTCTTGTGGCGTACTTCTACCTCTTCCTTTCTCTTTTTAAAACTTTATTGTCTTATTTCCGTCAACGATGACTTAGTTTATCTTATTTACTTGTTCATATTTTCTTTTTAAATATTTTTATTAATTTGTTCATTTTAACTTTACTATTGTTATTTTAATATATGTGTCTTTTCTAAAATAGACAACTAAATAGGGACATAGAGAGTACCATTTATCTCCGAAATATTTATCATCTTCGATCAATAATAAATATCAAATAATTTTAAATTATCAGTAATATTTTTCTATTTCTATTGAAATTTTATAATTAAATTATATTTTTTGATTCATCTCGATGATAACTAAACCACATCGAACCTAATATGATCGTAAGTGTTGTTGTGTGTCTTTATTGGCATAGTTTTGATGGGTGCTTCTTATTTGTTCTAGTTGATCGAGGAATATTCCAAACCTGTCCAATTTTAAAAGATTTTCATCATGGGCTAAAAATGTTAATATTTGGAAAGAAAAAAATAGTATTTGAAGTTTAATTTTTGAAAAAACAATCAAAAACTAAAGTTGGGTTTGGACATGTATCAAAATCTGAAAAAAAAAAAAAAATTGCTACTAATTTTGTGAGTGAAGTTTTTAATCTTCAATTTTTTTTTACAAAAAACAAACATTATGTTTTTTTTTAAAGCAAAATATATTTATGAACAAACAACTCCATCACCAAGTTCCTTTTTCTAGAATTATTGCTGCAAAACATTCGTGTAAAAAAAAAAAATAACATATCCAATAAAATTCAGAATAGAGTCAGGTATGAAGATGAACTATAAGAGTTGTTTTTGATAGATCATCGGTTATCCTTAATTTAGGAGTCACATTTATCTGTTTAAGAGGATATTAAAATAAATATGGAACTTACAAGGAATAAAGATTCCTGCTTTTAGTTTACAAGAAAATTGCATTTCTAACTTTTGAATGCAAAATATTTGAGTCACCTGAACGAGATCAGCCATTTCAGCACTCATGTTATCATATCTTTGAGCAATTGACATGACAAGACGAACATTGCTCATTGAAAGCCTTTCTCTTGCCAAGGAACACTCCATCAATGTATTATTATAAATCAGTACAGGACTTTTTCAAGGAAAGACTGCAAGCTGATCATCAGAAGGCTCACATCAGTCTTTCTTTCAGCCTAAAGTTTTCCATGGTTTCATAGAAACAGAGTGAGACATCTTTAGTTCATTTATGTTCTGATGAATTCTGTTAGTGTTGAAGTGGTGATATGATCAGCTACTAAATTTCTGGTTTACGCTTGAGAGAAGAGGAGAGGTTAAGGTGAATTAGGCTTGTGAAGTTGGTTACAAGACCAACTTGAATCTTTTTGGACAGTTGAAGCACTTACAGTATGTGTGAGCAGCTCTTCACTTACTACACCCTTAACATAACCTTTTAAACGATTTTGAAGTAGCTTTGGACCAAGTATTGATCCCAGCGGCTTGATTGCACTGATAGGTGTAGCTGACTGTACATCCAAGCCTCACTTGTGAAATTAAATTAGATATATTGTTGTTGGTATCTGCAGCCAGTTTGCATGTACCATGACTAATTTTAGGAGTATCTGTTACCTCCCACCGACACAATATCGGGACATCTAGTGAAATTTGAATCTAAGACTCATAATTTTCAACGCAGTAGGCCACACTCGGGTGCTAGTATATGCAATTTTCAAATAAGCGTGATCTACCTCTTTGAAGTTCCAATATATATATAGCTTAAAATTAGAAAACCAAATACTCCACTACAATATTAAAATCTTGTTCACGTAATAATAATTATGTATACAATTAACAGATTTGTATACACGGCGAATATTACGATGGGAGCAGATTCTACAGTTCGATTAAAAACAATTACTACTATGAAAATGAAATCGGAATAGAAAAAAAAAGAGTAATTAAGCTGAAAGATGTTAAAGCAATGAGTGCAGCTTACGTACCTGAATTTCAGCAAACTGACAATAATGGTGATACAGTGGTGCGTTGCAAATTGCAATGGTGGTGGAAGTACAAGTTCAGAGTTTGTTGTAACAGAAATGATATTGTTCTAAGTTATAAAATTTTTATTGTTTATGATAAATTAATAATATTGTTAGATAGATGCGAATCCGAATATAATCGAACTCGAACATAAATATCGATAAATATCGAAAATTATTTGTGGGTCTCACTTCTCGTGGCGTACCTCTTTCTTTCCTTTTTCTATTTTGTTACTTTGTAGACTTTGTCTTCTCTCCCAAATCTCATCTACCGGTCAATCCTGCCCACCGCTTACTTGGTCTTCTCTCCCAGCGAACGGCCGGTCAACACTGTGTTTTTTTAATTCCAATTGTGTCATCTAAAGCGCAAACATACATAACTTCAACTTCATTTCAATTGATCTCTAATAAAAATGGAGAATTCAAGTCAAGAATCGCATCTCCGATCTGAAAATTCCGTTACATATGACTCCTCTTACCCGATCTACGCTATGGCTTTTTCATCCTTCACTTCTTCCCTCACAAACCGCCGCCGTCGACTTGCCGTCGGAAGCTTTATCGAAGAGTTCAACAATCGTGTTGATATTCTCTCTTTCGATGAAGATACCCTAACCCTTAAGCCCGTTCCAAATCTCTCTTTCGAACACCCTTATCCACCTACAAAGCTCATGTTTCATCCTAATCCTTCTGCTTCACTAAAGACTAATGATATTCTAGCCTCTTCCGGCGACTACCTCCGTCTCTGGGATGTTACTGATACTTGTATTGAACCACTTTTCACTCTCAGTAACAATAAAACCAGTGAATACTGTGCTCCTTTGACGTCTTTTGATTGGAATGAAGTGGAGCCGAGAAGAATTGGTACTTCTAGTATAGACACTACTTGTACCATCTGGGATGTTGAAAAAGGAGTTGTGGAAACTCAATTGATAGCACATGACAAAGAGGTTTACGATATAGCTTGGGGTGAAGCTGGGGTTTTTGCGTCTGTTTCTGCTGATGGATCCGTTAGGATTTTTGATTTGAGAGATAAGGAACATTCGACGATTATTTATGAGAGCCCGAAACCGGATACACCATTGTTGAGGTTGGCTTGGAACAAACAGGATTTGAGATACATGGCTACCATATTGATGGATAGCAACAAGATTGTGATCTTAGATATTAGGTCTCCAGCAATGCCGGTGGCTGAACTGGAAAGGCATCAGGCGAGTGTGAATGCTATTGCTTGGGCTCCGCAGAGCTGTAGACATATTTGTTCTGGTGGGGATGACGGACAGGCGCTCATTTGGGAGTTGCCAACTGTTGCAGGGCCTAATGGGATTGATCCCATGTCAGTGTACTCCGCTGGAGCTGAGATTAATCAAATTCAGTGGTCTGCTGCACAGCGTGATTGGATTGCCATTACGTTTTCTAACAAATTGCAGCTGCTTAAAGTATAAATCGATGGAATAATTGAAGTTTTACTTGTGGATTAATGGAGGAGTTCATTCCTGTCTTTCTTTGTTAGAGATTGAAAAATATTTTGCCTTGTATTTCTTTAATAGTAAATTACTTGAATAAAAACATCATTATCTTTAGATTAGCGTCCTATTGATAGTGTCTTCGGAGTGTAGGAGAAGAACCCAATCCGCTAACGGGGTCTCGGTTGATTCCCCTTCCTTTAGCTACTAAGATGTTTAAGTTCGTTATGAGTTATAACGAGATATGGCAAAACTCGAACAAATAGAAAGTCATTTAATATTATTGCTAGAATTAAATTAGAGATCTCATGATTATTCACTTATTTCATTGATGACTAAACCTGTCCACTCTTGAAGTTTTGTGATTTTCAATTCATTTCAGTGACCATTGGGACATATCCTTGAAATTTATAACGTGATAATTTTCAACATATCCTTGAATTGTATGACGCAATGATTTTCAATTCATTTCAATGATCTATGGCCATATTCGTGAATTATATGACACCAGGGGCGGAGTCACCTTGAACGAAACCCTCTTCGGTGGAAAATTATATTATTTATATATAGTTAAAATAATTTTATGTGTATATATAGTAGATGTCGAACCCCTTCGGCTACTTTATGTCTATTTCTACAGATTTTAAACTCCTTATTGAAAATTCTGGCTCCGCCTCTGAATGACGCGATGTAAGAACTAGGTTGAGGATGAGTGTCACACATGTCAAGGTCCCATTACTCATCAGCCATGTTTTCTTTATTCTCATCGTCTTGATGGGAGCTTAATATTTATTCCAGTAAGTTGACGTATGGGCAAAAATGTAGAGATGTAAAAGGAAAAATAATAGCGTGTTGTAGTTAGAGTTTTCTAAAAATTAATCAAAAACTAAAATTATGTTTTCGGCGACCATCTGAAAAAAGAAGTTACTAGTTTTGTGAGTGAGGTTTTTAATCTTCAATTATTTTTTTACGAAAAACAAACATTATGTTTTTTTAATAGAGGAAATTAGGAAAACATATCTATAAACAAGTTTCATTTTTCAATTTATCGCTGAAAATCCATTCACGTAAAAATCAAAAAACAACATACACATAAATCGCGAGGGGAACATATACATAATCCACGAGGGGAGGGTTGGGGGAATATACATATAATTCACGAGGAGAGGGTGAGCGGAACATACACATAATCCACGAGGGAAGGGTGAGCGTTCTACCCATAATCCACGAGAGAAGGGTCAGTGTTCTACATAATCCGCGAGGGGAGGGTGAGCATTCTACACATAATCCACGAGGGGAGGGTGAGGGGAACATACAGAATCACGAGAAGAGAGTGAGACGTAGGGAAGTTGTTTCCAATAGATCCTTAGCTATCCTTAATTATAATCCAAACAAAATTACACTATTAATATCTTTTCTTTTCTTAATTGAGATCTTAACATAGTTAGTTTAACTTGGTGTGATAATGTCCTTTTTTTAATCTATTGTCCATTTATAAAGATACTTCATTATTAATCACAATAAAACCTGCAAAACCTTCTATTCATTGAAAAGGAAAATCATCCACCAGTGTTATCAAAAACGCGCTTCAAGAGCAAAGCAAGGCGAAGCGCACCAACACTTTTCTTCCCTGAAGCGAAGGATTCAACAGTTGAAGCGAGAAGTGCAAGTAAAGAAAAGCAGGAAAAGGAGTGCTTAACTTCAAAAGGCACGAATTAGGGTTTTTCTCAACAAAAATTGCAAGGCTTTTTCTTTTTAAGGCTGCGACTACTACAAGGTAAGTTCTATCTTCTTCTCTTTGGTTGCTATTTGTGCTTAGAAAGAAGATTTCTTTTTATTATTTGAACGTACCAACTAGTTATGAAATCGAATAGCTAACCTCCACCCGTGTTCTAGCTAGTCGGAGAGCTACATTTGCCTCGATTTTTTTACTCCTTGCTTCAGAAACTATCTGAAAGCCCCTATGGTTTGAAAGTCCCTTTTTTCTGCTTCTCGCTTCCCCAAAACACTGTTCTTCCCTAATGTCTACTACAGCAGTTATATTAAGCTTCTAAAGTGAAGATTGAATCCTATCTCTGTGAATAATACTTAGGTGTATATCAATGGTGAATGTGACACACAATTAAGAACCACAAATCCCAGGCTCCTTTCACGTCATTCCATTTAATTCATGAGGAGTCACATTGATCTGTTAAGAGGATATTGAAATAAATATCCAACTTACAAGGAATCAAGATTCCTGTTTTAAGTTTACAAGATTGCTAACAAATAAACCTTAAACTATGATTCAACACCCTACTCAACACAACCAAGCTTTGTTCAAACAAATAATTATAACCCACTTGGAGCAACAATACTAACAGGCAACCTGGTTAGAGTTTTCTTGCAATAAATTAGATCCAGGGAGTTGACATTCATATATTTTGGTCCTTTTGGAACCGGGAGGAGAAAGCAGAGATCCCAGAGATCGAGCATGGTGATGACAACAAGGTGTGACCAGATCATGGTGGTGTTATAACCATTTAACATTTAAGCAAGCACTACAAAATGACATTGATGAGGATTTGTAACACAAGCTTTGCCACTTTTTAAATTTGTTTGATCAGCTCTTTGCACTAATCCCCGATGAAGGCAACAATAAGCTAAGCAATTCTTTTGTAATCTTTTCTAGTCCGCGATGTTGGTGGAATGTTCGGAAGAGGATTGCTACCTCTACGCCCTACAACAGCACAAAAAGATTGTGGTTAGAAACATGTCAAAAACTATCCAATCAACTCTTAAAGAATTGGATTCGAAATATGAAATCATGAGCAAAAGAGAAAACGTTTTAACTCTATAGAATGCAACTAAATACAAAAGGAGAAAAGGACCAAAACCAGAGAGAGAAGAGACTACTGAATCCTTACCCCATGATGCACCATTTCTTGCAGCAGAAAGTGGATTATCCGCGTTATAGGTAGAATGAGATGACTGCGCCATGGCATGACCTTCATTATAATGAACAGCTGTTGCTCTCCCCTGGTTAAATCGGTGAAGAGGGGGCTGTTGCCCCAAGCGGCTTGGAGAACTTTGTGCAAAATGAGGCATCAAATATGATGGATTAACCATGTTATGCATATATCCACCATGCAGCTCATGACCTGAAGCAGGGCTTCCTACCTCTCCTGGTAAAAATGCTTGAGTATGCCCAGTAGGTCTATATCATGCAAGAAAAAGCGAAAAGAATGAAAACAAGAGCTCAATTGCCCAAGACGGGGGTAAAAGAAAATGAGCACAATTAAACAACTCAAGCAGCGGACATCCTAATTATCTCAACATTCCTAATAAAGAAATTTCCAGACATAATATACTAATTCCTACAAATGCAAAGTTGGACCCACAAATACTTTTCAGTACAACCTTCTCTATCTAAAATAAAATAAAAACTTAATATATGACCATAACATTTGAAAAAAGAAGGAAACAAAACTTAACAACTCTAGTTTTCAGCATTTCACTGGAAAACCATGCAGAAGCAAACTAAGACATTTTAGGACGAGGAAAGAAGCAGAAAATCCATGACACTCCTAAGATTTGGAGCATCAAGTCGATTTTGAAGCATAAATTTCATCAATATAATTTGATTAAGCAAAATAATAGATAACTAGATGTGAGTACCTAGCAATCAGAGCCTCCACTGTCCTAGGGAGAACAAACAAAAGTTAAAATAATGCATGATGAGATGTAGACCAGATGTGTTTGCCGCATAAAACAAGACTCTTAAGGGAAAATGTGTATAATAAAAGAAAAGGGATGTGAGGACATGTATGGGTGTTCCTTCAGAAAAAAGTTAAAATTAGAACTTACCTCTGAGACATACTGGGATTCAGATTAGAGATCTGGTTTGGTCTTCTCATTCCAGTAAATGGTTCTTGAGAGACCCCAGCTTGACCAAGATGCATCCCCTTGGAGAATTCACTAGATAAGCTGCTCATTTCTGAGCTATCTTCTTGCAGAAGCAGTTCTTCACTGTTTCAAAGACAAGGCAAAACCAAATACGTTATTACATATCATATGAACAAGGATTTACCTAATAATTTTACAAATTGAAAGAGTACAATCCATGAAAGAAAACAAACGGCACAAGCCAAAAGAACTTCGTGAAAGAGGCTTCAACTTAAACCAGTACAGAAAACAATTGTTTCTTCTTGTATATTGAAAAAGATAAAAAAGGAAAACCTTGATAGTGACAAGAATAAAATTGACAGGTTAGAGTGTAAGATGTCAAAAAACTGCCCAGAGAAAAATCAAGGACAGCTACCACGTTTTGTCAATTACCCATATGTACCAATTTACAAAGAGAGGTCAGTTTCTATTAAACAATGCATCCCCTTAATTTACCTATAATTGGGATCCCAATCGCCAGGATCAGGCAATGAGTTACTAGCATCAGGTTTATCACCCTGGGTTTTCTGGAATTGTGCATGCCCACCTAGCATTGATGGACTTGTAATATTATGCGCATTAGAGAAACCAACATTCACACTGTTTGATCCTTTCTGTCTGGGGTTGGAGTTACTGTGTATATGCATCAGAGAGCCACCAAAAACTGGAGAATTGGCTTGGCTATAGTTGTTGCCATCTGCAACCTGCCCTTGCCAGTGCGAGGATGATGATATTTCTTGAGACTGATAGCTACCTGGATATGCCCACCCTTTTCTTCTATTATACTGGCTACCTGCTGCCATCTTCCCTAAAGGCGATCCATGACAACTACCCCTCGATGGTGACGAAGGACCATAATTTCCTGGAGAACCAGCGGAGATCTGAGTATACATGCTAGGAGGAGTAAATTGTGAAGGACTCGTTCCAAGAGACATCGGAACAAAATTTCCTGGGCTGACACCAAGCCCATTCCCATGAGGAAGCTGCTTAAATCTCCTGGTGTCTGGACTGCTCCCAAGAATTGATACACCATTCTGTGCATAGAGATGCATCCCTGATGGACCCGCAGGTGAATAAAATGCATGGAGATTACTGTTATCACCATAACTTCCATAACTACTACCAAGCGCAGCACCATCGTGGTAGCTGCCATGACTTCCTAGGCTACCATAACTACCTACATGTGCATATTGCATAACCTGATAATGAGGGCTGCTCGGCACTGCAACTCGATTTCTGCCTGAAATCTGCATGACAACACAAAATCCTCTGCTGACGTTACTGAAGATAACAAGTAGGCATATTTAATTGTGTCTATATAGCAGTTTGCTCACATTAGGAGATAGACCAGCAGCAAACCAATGGCCTCCAGATGGGTGATGATCCACCCTAACATTCTGAGAAACGGGCTGTAAGAAAAGAAAATAAGTCAGAAAATCAGATATGATTCCTTACAACCTTATGTTCTGAAAACCTATTATCTTTTTTTTTAGGATAGTAACACTTCTGAAAACCTTTTATCAAGAGAAGTGCATCAGTATATCTGAAATAAAGTGAAGAGGGCAATCAGTTATTAGATAAAACAACATGAAATTGTAAACTTCAGTCCATACATACGCATTGAGAGGAAAAGCTCAGCTCGAGCAATCCAGGTCCTATCTCAAACTAGGATGAGCACAGGGCACAACAATGAAGTAAGCTAAAGAAAGAAATTTAGAATTCATGTTGCAAATTGCAAAAGGGAATCGGCTTGCAAGGAAAATCTTTAGTGGAAGTCCATATCGTTCTATTTTCCTCTATCTCCGGCTAGAAAAGAATGTATGCTTCAAACTTTGATGTCTCCCTGGTTCAGATACGACAAGATAATCATCAAAATTGGGGAATCTCAACGGGAATACCTCACCGCACCGGTACCGGTTATAAGCCACATTCAGCGAAGAGTTTCTGCTCTTTGTCCCTTGATGCATTATAAATTGCAAGGAAAAATGAAAAAAAAAAAAAAGTGGAATTCTATAGGTTTAGCTAAGACGATTTCGGAAATTAGAAACTTATTCCTTTTTTGTTTGGTGCGAGCTCAACTTAAGCTATACATTGCCCGAGAAGAGCGGTTTCAACCACTTGCGGCAGAATTTCCAAAATCTATTTAGTATGGAGATGTTGGCACAAGAAGTACAGTGATACACAATTACTCCTACAGATTGGACTGACAAGCACAAAAAATAGATATAACACCACTCAAGATCATATAGATAATAAGATTCCTGGTAGCCCAAAAAAGGAACCACTCACCAGTCGAGGTGTCTCCGGTGCAGGTCTATAAGGACATGTGAAAGGCTCTCCAGTCACAAAAGGATGCTTTGATGCCTACATCACAATATTTACATCTCTTAAAATATGAAATTTGAAAAATTGACATAAGATGCTGAGTATCAACTTTAAGGGAAGTAACTTCCATCAACTAATGGTGCTATCAGGCGACATTTGAACCACAGTTGCATACTTCATTATTCATTATGTAGGATTAAGATGCACGAGACTTCTCAAAAGTGTGAAATTCAGTTACTTCCATACCCCTTTGATAGAGTTTAAACGAAGAAGCTCATCATATATGAAAAATTAAAAAGAATAAAGATGCCTAAAGAGAAAGGGAACTCCATGTACAAAGAAGGGGGAGGGAGGGGGGGGGGGGAGATCTGGAGACATTAGATGAAATAACCTCATCAGCAAAGGATTATATTTCATCTTCGAATATTTTGTCCACCTTTTCCCTAAGATAATTATTGTCTAAAACCTATCCGACTAAAAACGACTCGTTTTCACCGAAACAAAGGCCTTACTGCAAATTCTTACTAGTTATTCTTAAGACATATGCCACCACAAGATCTCCGAAAGCATGATGACAAAGGAAATCTAAGTAACAAGCTCAAGGAAAAACCTCCAGCAAAAACAATGACAGTACCAATTAGAGAGCATACAACTTCCTATGTTACAAATAATATGCATTCAATTACCTGCTTTGAGAATGACAACTTTAATTGCACTAGTGGTGCCTCATTATTCCAGGACTTTACAATGCTATGATCCGAGGAAGGGTGGAACTATTAAGAGCTTATGTGAGAAAGCATTTCTCCGATTCAATAAAATCAGCTGCTTTATTTAACCAACAATTAAGAATTGGTTTGCCCAACTTATTGCATCAAGAACTAAATCACTCATTCTAAAATGACTTCACATTGTTCACAAATATTTATTTTCTATACAAAAAATTTCATTTCAAAACAACACTTGCATTGAAACCGCAGATGCTTTTTATCTCTAGTTATGCTTCCTGCCCGATCCCCATCCCCCGATCCTCATAGTCACTTGTGTCCCTCTATCATTCCCTCAATCCCATCAAACTTGCACCTACCTTTATAAGTCGGTCTCACTCAATCAAAAATGGACTTCGATTTTATTCGTAATCCAATCAAGAACTTTATTTCTTAAAAGGTTCAGATACATTTACTCTCCATAACTGATTTTGTCTCAAACAAGAGAATTTTTAGCATAAAATCACTTTCTTATAGATGATCAAAAGTTGCTCCTACGACAGTAGTTACAATGTGTTACAAACAACTACTAAAGAATATTAAAGAATTTTGACTTTGCAATTTGTGTGTTTGGTATGGAGGAAACAAGTTCCATAAGTGGGCATTCCACTCCTAACTATCCTTCAACACACCTCATCCCTCCCCCAATAGCTCCCACCTCAACCACCCCTACACCCTAGCCCAACCCCAACCTCCCATTGTGTTTGTCCATATTATATGTAAATGTTTTTGGGATAATATTTTCTGCTTACTTACCAAAAACCAGAAAATAAGTAAGAAAACCACTTATTTTTTCAGAAAACATTTTCCTTCATACAAACACACATGCTCATTCCATAGCAATGTTTAACCACCAAAAATTCATGAGTGAATACAGCATGATAAGGGAAGTAAATCCTCACTAAAGATATCGTTCAACAGAAACTAGAAAGCAAATCATTTTGTACAAGGAAATACTAAGCAACCTGCACAGGTGACCATCGCTTAGCTGGATCAAACTCAACAAGCCCCCTCAAGAAATCTATTAGTGCTAATCGTATTTGATTCTCTGCAACAATAAACTTTTGTCAAGCATCAGAAAATCATCGAGAATATGCAAACGGTATCCATAAGTATGTATCTATATACTGTATTTATGCCTTGAAATGTATGACTTCCAACCTTTAATAATCTCATCCTCCCGCAAAATCTTCTTGTAAGGATATTTCCTGACGATGGCTTCAAGGTTCATGTGATTGAAATATTCCTTCCCAAGTACGGGCTTTTTTGACTCTCTCTGAAAGATATGTAATATGTCGTTAGAGGCTGAAAATGAACACACAATTCAAGACCATATTGCAATTCCTCTAGGAAAAGTTGAAAAGGGATTAACTAGGATAGCTTCTTTCTTTGATAAGGTAAATAATTTTATTAATGATGGGAAAATCTCTAGTATATAAACAGTCTACCAAAAATTAACTAGAATAACTTATTGAAGAGCGCCACTCATTATCATGTGTGTTTACATAGGTGTAATAACATGAGTGTGAGCAACATTCACTCATAAAAGGTTGGTATTATTTTTTTTCAGAAAGGTAAAATCAATAGTAGTTTTTCAGAGAAGGATAAAATCAACAGTAATAACTACTTCAACATGTGAAGATGCCACATATTACAATGTAATGCACAAAATTTCTACGCCTGTTTCTTCTCATTAATGTTCTTCCTCTATCTTAGTATTTTAGATATTTTAGGTGCAAAAGAACTTATCTATGTCCTGGCTACAACTTAATTACCAAAAAACAACATATAAAAGAAATTAATCTTCTTATTATTGGTGTAAAAAGATAGAAATAGGTGAATTAGTACAAGTAGATTTGTTAGGATCTCTGTATAAGTAGCTTCCTCCTCTTTTTTTTTTTTTTTGTTGCTTCTTTTTGAAGGTTTCCAGCATTAAGGAAATGCTGAGGAATACAACATTACCAATTTTTTAAAAAAAAAAAAAAAAAAAAAGTTGATCTTCCATTAGTTTTAAATCTCATTGACTTACAGATTCATATTCTTCTTCTGTCAAAGCCTGATAAACACTAGATCTGCTCATAGGACCTGGCCCACACTCTTCTTGATTAATGCTCCCAACAAACTTGAAGAACTTGCTGGTATTTTTGGCATCCTTTAGCATGTAATCAGGGGGCTGCCCCCTGCACAAAAAAAATTGTATTCAACTAAGCTACTGAGTTGATACATGAAAACCTGAACATATTGCAACATAATAAACAGAAGGGCAAGCAAACATGTTTCCTTCATAACCAAACTATGATCAAATCAATAGACAACTAGCATGGAGGACAGAGCTTTACAAAGAAAATAAAGACATCAGCTTGCCGAGCAAGAGCAACTGCACTGCTGGTAAAGAAATAGTGAAGACAAGAATCTTAGCCAGTTAGGGATTAAGGGCTTGGCGTACAACCCTCAAGAAGATAATGATACCTCAGGACACCTTCTATGATGAGCATGTTAGCTAACATGTTTCAGATCCCACAATGGAGTCGTGTGCAAGGAAAACTTGTAAAAGATCCTACCTATATCTACTTGGTTTCTAGTTTTGGGCATCTCCACCAATTTAAGTGATCTCCAGAAATGACCTATTAGAGAGAGGAGCATTCCCTTCAAATAAGCCATTCCTAAGAACTATATCTGAAATTTGCCCAACGTTATTTTAGTATTTAGGTCTGATTGATGAGATTATGTTACATGTAGATTGATAGCCAACCATATCATCACTTTTCAAAGTCATGTGCTTCATCTACTTCACGATATATGGAATGATGCTTGTTGCACTCACTGTGAACTACCACATTGCTCCAGTACACTACTAGTAATTTGTTGCAACAAATATCCAATAGATTTGTTGTGGAAGTAACGATAGTTTTTAAAAGTTATGGGTATAAATCATATTTCTTAAGAAATGAAACATGTTTCCCAAATACTAAGGCCAAACACATGGTGAAACTTCATCCAAATTATCACCCAATAATATTTGCCAAAAATATTTAAGAATCTATGGCCGAACGCTAGCTAAGAATTGCAAAATGCCTTGCAAAGGCGTCAAATTTTTTATTCTTCTATAGTCTCTCTAGCCAGTCCTCAATCAGTAATGTTTTTATACTCATAAGTCCACTAATAATGAACATGACCTCGACCAGCTCTCTCTGTATAACACATCACATGCTCTCCGCTATCAGGATGAGTGATTCAATCTTCTCAAGAGAAATCTTACATGTAATATCTTGTACCTTTAGGCTAAGGTTTGACCCATTGAATATGAGTAACTCAAACCAAAGGGATACAGGTATACTGGTGATTTAAGGTCTAAGGAAGGCTCTAGCACAAAGTTGAATTGGAAGCTACAATACAAATTAAAATTTTAATTGAGCTCGCAAAAGGTCCAGCTTCAAAGTTCAAACAGTAACCTCTCAAGAATTATAAAGAATTGAATGGTGAATTATTATTTTTTTGAGAATGATAACTTTTTTCCTATTTATCCACAGGTATACTACATTAAAGTAGCCCCCTCCAAAAGTATTACCAACTAGACTGACTCCATCTGTGCTTTTTGTCACAAATAGTCGATAACATCAAAAAGTTCTTCTGCCTGTACTAAAACTTTCTGTTTACACCAAAAATAATAAAGAGCTATACAATTCATCTTAAAATTCTGCAAATTGTTCTTCTTGCCCTCAAAACATCTTTGATTCCTTTCTTTCCACGCTGTCCACCATATACAAGCTAGGACAATCCTCCATCTCTCCTCCTTAATTGTAGTATTGCCTATATTGATCCAACAATTTAGGAGTTGTGCTATATTTCTTGGTTTCACCCAAATGATCTTCCTAAGGCTGCTGAATATTCTCCATAATTGATCTGTCCATTTGCAATGCAGGAAGAGATGGTTGATTGTCTCTGCCTGTTCCTCACACAAAAAGCATCTTGAGCATAGTTGGAACTTCCTCTTCTTTATATTTTCTTGTGTCAGCACTGCTTCCTTTGATAGTAACCATGTGAAACAGTTTACCTTGTATGGGATTTTAGGTTTCCATATCATCTGCCATGGCCAGAGCTCCTTCCTGTCATTTGAATTTGAATGATTGAGATCTTTGTAAGCTGACTTGACACTAAAAAACCCTTTGCTGCCAATCTTCCACACAACCTTGTCTTCTTCCCTAGTTAGATTACTAAATTGTGCCATTGTATCATGGAAGGCCATTATGTTCCCCATCTCCCAATCATTTAGATTCCACCTAAGATGTAAGTTCCACCCTTGTCATGTCCAAATTCCAGCCACAGTTACATTTGTTGCAAGCTCAGTGTATATAAGTCTGGGAATAATTGTTTCAGGGTTCTTTGGGCTATTTATCTGTCCTCCCAAAATAACACCTTCATTCCATTACCCACCTGGAATCTGATTCTAGAACGAAACAGAGGCCAAAGATTTCTTACTGATCTCCAGATACCACATCCATATGGTGTAGTCACCATCTTTGTCATCCCCCTATTCTCCATTTCATATTTATCCCTAATCACCTCTCTCCAAGGCATATTCTCTCCTGTCATAAACTTCCAGAGCCATTTCAGCATTAAGCTTTTGTTTTGTTTCTTCATGTTTCTAATCCCCAGTCCCCTCTTTCTTGTTTTTTATGACCTCTTCCACTTGACTAGATGAAACTTCTTTTTGTCTTTATTTCCCTGCCAAAAGAAATTTCTTCTCAAAGCATCTATCCTCTGTATGACTTTGTCTGGTGCTGGAAACACAGACATCATATAAGCAGGTATTGCATCTAGCACACTATTAACCATGGTTAATCTACCTCCCCTAGACAGATATTGGCTCTTCCAGTTGGTTAGCTTCTATTCGCATTTTTCTATCACTCCATTCCAAATCCCTATTGATTTGCTCCTTCCCCCAGTGGCATACCTAGGTATATTGTTGGTAGTTCCCTACCCTACTACCCAAAACCCCTGCCAGATTCTCCACCTCAGCCACTTCATTTATGGGATAAATGAAACTCTTCCCCCAATTGATATGTAAACCAGAGACTGCTTCAAAGATGATGAATATTACTCTTACTCAAACCTTCCATGACTAAGATGAATAAAAAGGGTGACAGGGAGTCACCTTGTGTCAGTCCCCTTTGGGATGGAAAGAAACCACTAGGAGTTCTATTAACTAAAATAGAAAACTTAATTGTGCTTATGCAGAATTTCACCCATCTCATCCATTTGGCTCCAAAACCCATCCTTTGCATCATAAGTAATAAGAAAATCCAATTTAAATGATCATAGGCCTTTTGTATGTCAAGCTTGCACAGAATTCCAGGGCACTTGCTTCTCTGTCTAGACTCAACACATTCATTTGCTATCAACACTGCATCCATTATTTGTCTACCTTTTATGAATGCCATTTATTGGTTGTCTACAAGCCTGTGTAGCACCTTCTTTAACCTTTCTGCCAGCAGTTTGGTAATGATCTTGTAAACTCCACCTATTAGACTAATAGGTCTAAAATATGTCAGTTCCTCAGCTCCCACTTTCTTAGGAATCAAAGCCACAAAGGTGGCATTAATACTCTTCTCAAACCTCTCTGCCTTATGGAACTGCTGCACTGTAGCCACCAGATCGGGTTTAATGATGTCTCAGCATTGGTTGAAGAAAGCCATGGAATAACCATCTGGCCCTGGTGCTTTGTCCCCTGCACATGCTTTTATGCTCTCTAGAATTTCCTGTTCCTCAAAAGGTGCCAAGAGTAATTTGTTTACTTCTTCATGAATCATAGGACAATTTCTCATCTCCATGTATGGTCTCCATTCTTCTGGCTCAGAGTATAGTTCCTCATAATAAGTTACTATCTCCTTCTGTATCTCCTCTGGTTCAATCAAGTTTTCTCCTCTCACTTTCAGCTTTGAGATTGTATTCATTCTCCTGTGTGCATTTGCTGTTCTGAGTGGTGAATTATATACAATTAAACTTCTTTGAATCTAGTTTTAAAAGCATCAAACCATTTGTCAATCCGAGCTTTATGCAAGAAGTTTTTTTTTTTGGATGAAGAGCTTTACAGAAGAAGTTATGTACATTTTAAGAAAGAACTGGCCGTGGTACTCGTCCAAGGGCTTGCAAAGCTAGTAGGCTAGCATTCCAAGGCAATCTTGTGTGCGGCGAGGCAGCGAAGTGAGGCCAAAAGCATACACGAGCACAGACAAGGAGGCAAATGCTGCTGGGCATGCAAAGGGTACCATGGCATGCGAAATTTTGAAGCCTTTTAAGTGTATTTTCGTGAAAACATTTTAATTCATTCTCTAATTATCCAAACCCTATTTGATTATCCTCTCTTCTCCTCTTCCTCCCAAGTTAAGATAAGCTTCTTCAAAGGAATATTCTACACTACAATCTTAGGATTTTCAAGAAAACTCATCTCAAGATTCACGAAAGGAATTTTTTAGATGACTTAGTTGATCGGGCCGAGATTAGACTACATGTGCTCACATGATGGTTTTGTGTCGGTTATACTAATGAACTCCCACAACGAACTAACGCATGACTAGGACCTAAATGTCAAAACAAGTTGGTGACTCTGGATTCACCTGATCCTTCCATGTTGTGTCTATGATTCTGTTGGTCATCCTGTTTCTCTACTTATATGTACTTTTATGTTTCATTCTGACATTTTAGATACTGCACTATTCCATAAGTACATACATCCCTTGGCAGGGGGAGTTGCATTTTTTAATTGATGCAGACTCAAGTATGTATACACAAGATCGAGCAACACGCTAGGCTCCGCATTCTCTGGTTTTGGTGAGCCCCCTTTCTTTTCTTAGGGGCTTAGTCTCTAGTTTTAATAGTTAGGATAGATTGTTTGAGGTATGTCGGGGGTCTTGTCTCAGTAGACGGCACTCAATATGTTAAGAGGTGTGAGAAATATTGGAAAAGAATATTATTGAATTGTGTATCTACATTATTACACAAAGACCCTATTTATAGACACTAAAATACAATCCTTTACCAAGTAGAATACTATTTACTATTCCTATTCCTATTCTTGTTCTAAGTAGGATTGTATATACCTATACCTATTCCAACAAGAGGCTTCATGGATAGATAGATAGATAACCAGTATGCAGTCATGTCATGTACTCAGATTTTGACCTTTGTGTGGTTTTACAATATAACATATGTAGTATCTACTTTACAAGATTTATTTCCTCAAATGCTTTAAAACATGTTTTCCGCTCATGTCTAGATGAGTGCTCTACGATTTATGTCATGTTATGGGTACGCTCAGACCAGCAAATGGCATCGGGTACGGTCTTGCCCAGGTGTAGGCTTGGGCCGTGGCACTTACCATCTTTTTACTAGGTACATAAAATCACCAAAACAACGTAACTGCTATAGTGCCCCACAGGCTCAGGTACTCAAAATCTGCTAGAGTATCCAATTTTTGATACCCTAACAGTAAAATTCACTGCTAGAAAACTAACTGTACAAACAATAAAGCAAAGACCAAAAACAAAACATAAAGTTGGATGGCACTGAAGCCAAGACACAAACACAAAATACAAAAATTATTAATATACAATGGAAACAAATTGTAAGATGAAATAGGAGATTTCTAAGGCATGGGAAAGAAGCTTACCCAAGTATTTTAATCATTCTCCTCAGAAGGTCAAATTCTGAAGCTCCAGGGAATAGCGGAAGTCCTAGAAATAATTCAGCAACGATGCAACCAAATGACCACATATCAATAGCAGTGGTATATCTGAGGAAGGATTAAGGTATACGATACATAAAAAATCCAAATAAAAAGGTACAATACTACATGGAAATAAAATAGCATTTGTGATTGTCCCAGTATGATAAAAGACTGCAAAAATAGAACTTCACGTGGCTGGTGTCTCACGAACAGCCATGTGAAGGGGAGCAATCATTTGTAGTGGATGTGCACTATGT
Organism: Solanum pennellii; assembly: GCF_001406875.1. NCBI lineage: Eukaryota > Viridiplantae > Streptophyta > Magnoliopsida > Solanales > Solanaceae > Solanum > Solanum pennellii. Next base: position 63,718,166 of record NC_028639.1, read on the forward strand.
GAGAGACACAATGAGGATGCCAAACATCTTTTTATTCACTGCAGTTATGCTAGATAGATATGGGATTTTGTTCTGAAAACCGCTGGGATTAACTGGACAATACCGAGGATGACAACAGAACTACTCCAATTCTGGTACTGAAAAGGTTTGGGTAAGACAAAGATGAAAACATGGAATACTTTCCCTTCGAGAGTATGGTGGACCATTTGGAAGGAAAGGAATGTAAGGATTTTTGAAAGCAAACCAGAATCTGTAGTTAGTACCAAGTACAGGCGTTTATCCCAACTACTTTTTGGGTGTAACGAGGCAACTGCAAATGATAGAGACCGTGATAGATTTTTTGAGCTCATTACACAAAACGTAATGGAGCTACCCCATGTAAATCCCCCAAATCACCTTCTGATTGCTGGACTTTTAATACAAAGCTTTATTAACTATCAAAAATAAACTTTTGATGCCCTTACTAGGGACAAAAGCTGCTCTTTTTGAACATCATAACAAAATTTAACAACATTTCCAAAACTGATGAACTTCATAGTTGCAGAGGGTTAAGGGAGGACTTCTCCTATCATTTTTATCTAATTAGAGAAAGCCCACCTGATAGTTTGTGATTCTGCTGGCAAACTTTAAGATGAAGGACGGAAAGCATTCAAATCATATTGCCACAAGAAGCTGAATGAAGAAACACTTCTAACTGAAAAACTATGGAAGTTACTACAAAAAAATTCCCCACACAATGATACAAGCAGTCAAATTCGGTGCAGCCTCCTGCAGGCACTAATATAAGAAACGATGAACAGAAAGTAAGATCAAACTAAATAACTCAAGGATACTGATATCCAAGGAGCACTTCAGGTGACCTATAGTACCGACTCTGCATAAGAAGATATTAGTAAATTAAGAGATATTAGAGCAATCAAGTAAACTTTAATAGAAAGAAGCAACAATAACCTGGATATAAGAGTAAACAGTACGATCCTCCATGCATGCTGATCCAAAGTCTATAACTTTTATTTCAGCTGGCTTTTCACTGACAAGATGCAAGAAACTAAGTGAAATGAAAAGTTAGTGAAGCAAAATGATATCTCCAACATTGGTATCAGAGAAGCTTGCCTAGTGCATAAAAGAATGTTCTCAGGCTTCAGATCACAGTGAATTATACCAGCATCTTTCATTAGTGCTAATCCACGCAATATCTATACACAACGGTAAGGCAAACATATTACAAACTTTATTACACAAACAGATGTGGTCACCATCAGAAGTTCTATGTTCAGACCAGCAACCAATTACCTGCTTCGAGAACAACTGGACAATGCTCAAAGACAATCCTCTAAAATGGTTCAACTTTATAAGCTCATAGCTGGAAAAAATAAGAAATTTAAATCAATCAGAATGTTGAAGTCTGTAATACATTGCAGATAATCACACAAAACATTTTAAAATGCTGCTTCTCCAGAACTTACAGATTTGTGTCAAGCAGTTCAAAAGCAATGCACAAGTGACGTCGATATACAAAGTAATCATAGATCCGGACAATATGGTGCTTATCATCAGGGTCATACTTCTTATTTAACTGGAAAAAGAAAAAGGAAGGGAGCTAATGATATCCGCATCAACTTTACAGACAGCACTGAAAATACAAAACCAGCTGAGTAATTTTACTGTTGTCAGGATAGAAACTTCAACAAGTGCTTGTTGATAATATGCTGGTTGATTCTTGATGACCTTAACAGCAAGAAATGAATTCGATTCTTCAACCCAGCACTTAGCAACCTGGCCAAAAGTTCCATGCCCAAGCATATCCTTGACTACATACCTGTATACAGTGAAAACAGTACAAAATAGTCAAATTTGTGACAAAGTGAGAGGATTTACAGGAAACAATGACTAGAATGAAGTATGCAGGTGTGAAAGAAAAAAAAAACTTCAGTGGTCATTAAATTGTTTCATGGAAAAAATCATAAAAAGGACTGCCCGCTGAGTATAAAAGAACTTCAGACTCATCACACAGCAACACATTTACTCATAACTAAAGAGAGAAGCATGATCATTCATGTCGTTAAGTAGATAATCAAATATTTGTTTTCTTTCTTATGTAATCTAATCTTGGAAAAATATTTCAGATACATTTTTTCTTTTACTTTTTCAGGCGGTTTAGCCTGCAAAGGAAAAGCAGTGTCACATAAATAAAGTGCACTTGACCAGAAAGTACATAAAAGCATACACAGCAAAGAAGTATTCAATTGCTATAATGAGACAACTAGTAGCAAAATATCCAATTTACCCAAATTGGATACTTCTGAAGTGTAAAGTATAAAAAGAACCCCACCTCTCTAAAGCTTTTGCATATCAACCCTCTCAAAGGGCAATTAGGACCCAAAAATACATGACAGAAAAATGTGTAACAGGGAAGAGATTACCAACCTTTTCTTTGTGTCCAAATTGACCAACTCAAGATTGACAGAAAGAATGAGGTCTGAGTTTGCATTATCGTGGCCATCGTTCAACACACCGGCCGATGGGGACGTCAGGAATCTTTTTGGATTCAATTCTTCAGAGTAAGTGAAATGAGGATTGCAGATGCGGTATGTCTCAACGATATCTTTAGTTAACCTTGCCACCAACTGCAGTTTTGAGATCATGGTGTGAGAAAGAAACACATTATTATTAATTAGGCTTAGATTACAGGGGCGGCTTCATTAAAATTATAAATAAATAATGATAAAGCAAAATTGCAAAGATGCTGAATAATTGTGATAAGTTCATACGCTAGATGTATTTGAATTCAGATGTAAAAAGAGCGTAGGTGGAATTATAAAGTTGGAGAACATACAGCGATCAAATGACAATGTAACCTGTATACATTCAATCATTATGTGGTGTAGATTGATAGGACACAAAGTTTAAGAAATACAAGCAGACTTTTGGAACTTGTGTCTTAAACATACCATGAGATTATATAACTAGCATGCATTCAGGAGAAAATGAGACGCTTAAAATTAAATTGTTTCAAGAAATTGAAAGACGTCATTCTTTTTAGATAGATAATAAGGAAATGAATGGAGGAGTACTTATCTCGATGTTTTTGAGATAAAAATAAAAACTAAAGTATAAAACACTAGAACATTGACCCACCATGTACTTGTGATCAAAATTCCTCAAACATTTTGATCAAGTAAGAAATAACTAGTTTAAAATACATGTGACGGGTATTTAGTTGAAGTACACTACAATACAAACTTCATAAATAGCTCTATTTAACTAAAATAATCAGTATGATATCAGGGATGATATCCAACATCATTTCATTGGTGAAGTGAGGATTTTCTTATATATAGAACCCTGGAACTGAAACACTCATAGACATATGCAAAGGTAAATTTATTTACCATGCGCAGTCTAAACAATCATCTTCCATACTCTCCCCCTCCCCCCCCCCCAAATCTCTGAGAATTAAGGTGCACAATCATATCCCATTAACAAAAAAACTAAACCCTACATATGAAGTTCAACCGGACAGGAACACATGGAGAATTATCCCTGCTAGTATATGGTGGACTATTTGGAAAAAATGAATTCTGGGTGTTTGAGAGCATAGAGAATAATTCCTGAAGGTCAAGTTAAACTGCACTTTATTGTTATATTTTTGGTGTAATCAAGTATACTCCAATTACACTGTATCAGTAAGTGATTTTTAGACTCAATATAAACTGAAACCACTGGAAAAGGAGACATCTGTATATAATGGTTTCAGTATGTACTGTTTTGTGATATAATACAAAGTTACCTATTTCAAAAAAAAAAAAAGTTGTTACAGGGAAGTTAACTGATCGTTAAAAGTGGCACTAAGGGATTCTTTTTACTAATGTGAATATTTTTTTCTACACAAATGCTGCATAATTTTTCTTTCTTTTCGTGAGGAGGAGGGATTACAATACGACACCCCTTAAAGGAATATTATATGGGAGTAAAGACACCTCTCAACTCATCAATCATAATTAGAAGGAAGCTGTGAGAACGAGAGTCAGAGCATTACTTCCATCACTATACGGCTACAAATTCCAGTCTAAAGAGTAAATACAGCAGACATTCCATTAAAATAGTCATAAACCTTATTGCTGATGTCAGCAAAACACATTGACCGATACTCACCCCTCCTTAGAGCTGATATGGCATACAACTATCATCCCTTCACCCAGGATAATGCTGTAGATTAAACCAGCCATGTAGTGGTTTCCTAACTCTCAGAGGTACAGCTTCAGCTATTAGCTTTAAAATTCGGCCCATAAGACAAATTGAATACGCATTTACTTATTACTAGCAACAAATATAATCTATGATTGAAGACTCTCCCAGCACTCCGGATATCTAGATTGACCTGCCTCAAATGGGTTCCATTCTTTGTCATTTTTGACCCAAGGTTGATAAAAACAGACAGAATAAACAGGACTGCTTCAGACTGCCATACGATGAGCTTTACGATACATTTAACTCTTTAACCATTTATGATTTTCTACAGATTCAGAAAATAGAAAAATCATACTTCCAATTACTCATTGATTTCTAAAACTCAAACCTCAGCAGGCATAAATGAACAAAATCGTATCTCACCCCCAATCGAGAAAGGCCCAAATGCAAAGAGGAATAAAGTAAACAGTATCAGAAAGGGGCACTTACAGGTCTTCTAACAACTACCCGCAAACTTTGGGGGTTAGCATTTGCCTGGACAACAGGCAAATAAGGACCAAAGACTCGTTGGCTGGGACGCCATGATGTCACTGCTGCCGCAGCAGCAGCAGACGATGATGATAAGGTTCCCTCTGCTGCCAACTCCGAGGAATCAACAGCCTTAGAGCTAGTACTAGCCTCATCCATGAACATACCTCCACTTAATAACTATTGGTATTACAACTTACAACAGAAACAAAAAAAAATATGAAGCAAGGGCATCACTGGATCAAATAACACCTTCAAGTAACGCGTTAATCTTCTGGAAAACACGAGGAATTTAACCATAAGATTCTAATCCCATCCTCATTCACCCAGTTTTCCTCAACAATCAATCAAACCATGATCTTTATCATCAACAGATCCATCCTTCAAGATTTTCAACTCCGGGAGATTCACTCAAATCAATTTTCTCCCTTTTCCGTAAAAATCTTGTCTTTATCAAAAAGATGATGATTGATACAAAGCAGACGGCACTGAGGATATCGGCGGTGACAAATTGATTGAAATATTAGGTGTAATCAACAAAGAAAATGGCAATTGATGGAGTTTTTGAGTGAATCTGAGGTTGAAGAAGTGACAATTTGGAGAGGAAAGGCAGTCACCGTCACTGGAGTTTGCTCCAGATGGGATTTTTCAGTTTTGTTTTCTTTTGTTTTTTCAATGTGGGCAAAAATCTGCTGTGTCACAGCAATAAGATTATGTAAATCTTTTATTTAAGCTTGTATTATTTTTGTTAATTCTCATTTATTGTCAATTGGACCAAAAAGATAATGCCAAATATTCAATTATTCAACACTAGTAATTGTAGAGGAATTCTTTGTACAATCGCATATCTATAATTGACTGGGTACATACTACCAGGAAAATAATGTAAGATAATTGAAATAATAAATTATCAAAGACAAGTAAAAATATAGTGAGAAAGCTCTAGAAACGGATTTAAATTTTAAAGTTTATAGAAACAAAATCTTATTATATATATTCAGTAGATTTCTCGACAGATACAGAAGTTAGACAGAAATGTTGGATTCTGCCAAAGTCATACTTCCCATGCTAGATCCGTCTTTAAAAAGAGTGTAATATTATTAAATAGACTTCCTACCAATGATTGTATAATATTTCTTTATACTAGTAACGTGATACTGAGAAGTTTAAGTGAAGGACAATAATTGAAAAACTATTAAATGAAATATGTATATCTTTGTAATTTTTTGATGTTATATATATGATTAATCCCATCGTTCATTTAGGGAGTTACCTATTTATAGGCATTGGTTTATGAAGGCCAAGTTATAGTAAAGTCAATGACGATGGGAAGGGGTGGTAATGATCGTTGTCATGTAATTGAGCATTTCGGGTATAGCAGAGATAGGACTCTCAACCTTACTCAGCAAAACACATTGACCCATACTCACCCCTCCTTGGAGCTGATATGGCATACAGTCATCACCTCTTCACCCAGGATAATGTTGTGGATTAAACCAGCCATGTAGTGGACTCCTAACTCTAAGGGGTCGTTTGGTGTGAGTGATAAAAATAAATAGCATCGGGATAAGAAAAAAGTGATGGGATGAAAATTTTGTGTCTTGTTTGGTTGCCATGCTTGGGATAAGTTACCCCTGGATAACTTGTTCCCAACCAAACTACCCCTAAGCGATACAGCTTCAGCTATCAGCTCTAAATTTGGTCCATAAGAAAAATTGACCAATACTCTTTCTTATTAATAGCGACAGATATAACGTATGATTGAAGCCCCTCCCGGGTACACTCCCTATATCTAGATTGACTTGCCTCAAATGGGTTCCTTTCTTTGTCATTTTTGACGAGGTTGAATAAAACAAACAGCATTAAAGATGACTGCTTCAGACTGCTATACGATGAGCTTTATCATAAACATTCAACTCTAAGAACATAAGATTTTCTACAGATAGAGAAATTCATAATTCCAGTGACTCATTGATTGCTAAAACTCAAAATTCAGCAGACATTAATGAACAAAATCTTATCTGAGCCCCAATCAAGAAAGTCCCAAATGCAAAGTGGAATAAAGTAAACAGGATCACTTACAGGTCTTCGAACAACTACCCGCAAACTTTGGGGGTTAGCATTTGCCTGTTGTCCAGGCAAATAAGGACCAAAGATTCCCTGGCTCGGACGCCATGATGGAGCCACTACCGCAGCAGCAGCAGCTGATGATAAGGCTCCCTCTGCTGCCAGCTCCGATGAACCAACCGCCATAGAGCTAGAACTACCTTCATCCATGAACGCACCTCCGCTTAATAACTATTAATATTACAACTCACAACAGAAACAAAAAAAAATCTAAAGCAAGGGCGTCATCGGATCAAATAGCACCCTCATGTAACACATTAATCTTCCGGTAAACACGAGGAATTTCACCAGAAGATTCTAATCCCATCCTCATTCACCCAATTTACATCAACAATCAATCAAACCATGAACTTTATCATCAACAGATCCATCCCTCAAGATTTTCAACTCACCGAAATTCCACTCAAATCAATTTTCCCCCTTTTCCGTAAAAATCTAGTCTTTATCAAAAAAGACGATGATTGATACAAAGAAAACAACGGGGAAAGTATCGGCGGTGACAAATTGATCGAACTAATAGGTATAATCAACAAAGAAAATGGCAATTGACGGAGTTTTTGAGTGAATCTGAGGTTGAAGAAGTGTCAATTTATATATAAATTTAGAGAGAAGAGGCAGCCACCGTCGCTGGAGTTTGCTCCAGATGGGATTTTTCAGTTTTGTTTTCTTTTGTTTTTTTCGATGTGGGCGCTGTGTCACAGCAAAGAGATTATGTAAAACTTTTATTTATTATTAATTATATATATTAAAGCTTTCTTATTTCTCATCTATTGTTAATTGGACCAAAAAGATAATATAATACTCTACTAATATCCAATTATCCAACACTAGTATTTGTAGAGGAAATTTTTTTTCTTTTATATATATGTACTTGATTGGGTAATTATATATACTACATATATAGAAAAATAAAGTATAATAGTTTGAAATAATCAATTATCAAAAATATAGTCACAGAGGTTCGGAAACGAATTTAAGATTTACTGTTTATAGAAATAAAAAATTGTTTTATTTACCTATAGTAGATTTTTGATAGATATACATAATTTAGAAGATAAGGTTGAATTTTCTCGAAGTCGTGTTTTCTATGCTAGATTCGCTTTTAAAAAAGAATGTAATATTCTTAATTAGAACGTGTGAATTTACCCTTTTTCATTCAGATTCATATCATATTATCAAAATAGATAAATTAAAATAAGTTAAAATATATATTATAATAATATATAGTCAGAGAGGTTCGAATACTGACTTAAGATTAAAAATTTATAGAAACAAAATTTTATTTGATATATATTTAGTAGATTTCTCGGTAGATTACAAAATTTAAAAGATAAGGTTGGATTTTATCGAAATCGTGTCTCTCATACTAAATCCGCCTTAGAAAAGAACATGATACTATTCATTAGAACGTGTGAATTCACCCTTCTTTATTTAGGCTAGTATCATATTATCAAAATAGATAAATTAAAATAAAATGAAAATAAGTTAAAACATATATTATAATAATATATAGTCAGGGAGGTTCGAAAATTGATTTAGATTAAAAATTTATAGAAACAAAATCTTATTTTATATACAGAGAGAGTAGAATTCTGCATAGATATACAAAATTTAAAAGATAAGGTTGAATTTTATCGAAGTCGTGTTTTTCATACTAGATTCGCCTTTAAAAAAATGTGATACTATTAATTAGAACGTGTGAATTCACCCTTCTTCATTTAGGGTTGTATCATATTATCAAAACAGATAAAGTAAAATAAAAATGAAAATAAGTTAAAATATACATTATAATAATATATAGTCAGAGAGATTCGAAAACTGATTTAAGATTAAAAGTTTACAGAAATAAAATTTTATTTTATAAATATTTCTCATACTAAATCCGCCTTTAAAAAGAAATGTTATACTATTAATTACAACGTGTGTATTCGCCCTTCTTCATTTAGGCACATATCATATTATCAAAATATATACATTAAAATAAAAATAAGTAAAAATATATATTATAATAATATATAGTCACAAAGGTTCGAAAATTGATTTAGATTAAAAATTTATAGAAACAAAATCTTATTTTATACACATAGAGAGTAGATTTCTCGGTAGATATACAAAATTTAAAAGATAAGGTTGGATTTTATCGAATCGTGTTTCTCATACTAAATCCTCCTTAGAAAAAAATATGATACTATTCATTAGAACGTGTAAATTCACCCTTCTTCATTTAGGCTCGTATCATATTAACAAAATAGATAAATTAAAATAAAAATGAAAATAAGTTAAAATATATATTATAATAATATATAGTCAGATAGGTTCAAAAACTGATTTAGGATTAAAAATTTATAAATACAAAATTTTATTTTATATAAAGTTAGTAGATTTCTAGGTAGATATACAAAACTTAGAAGATAAGGTTGGATTTTATCGAAGTCGTGTATCTCAAACTAGATACGCCTTTAAAAAGGAATGTGATACTATTAATTAGAACGTGTATATTCACCCTTCTTCATTTAGGCTCTATCATATTATCAAAATAAAAATAAAAATAAGTTAAAAATATATTATAATAATATATAGTCAAAGAAGTTTGGAAACTGTTTTAAGATTAAAAGTTTATATAAACAATTTTTCTATTATATATGTAGTAGATTTCTCGGTAGATATACAAAATTTAGAAGATAAGGTTGGATTTTACCGAAGTCATTTTCCCATACTAGATTCGCCTTTAAATAAAATGTGATACTATTAATTATAACGTGTGAATTCACCCTTCTTCATTTAGGTACGTCTCATATATCAAAACAAATAATAAAAACTAAAAATAAAAATAAGTTAACATATATATATTATAATAATATATAGTCAGAGAGGTTCAGAAATGGATTTGAGATTAAAAGTTTATCGAAAATTTTTTATTTTATATATATTTAGTAGAATTCTTGATAGATATATAAAAGTTAGACCAAAATGTTCGATTCTATTAAAATCGTGTTTTTCATACTAGATCCAACTTTTTTAAAAAATATAATACTATTAATTAGAATGTGTGAATTCGTTCTTCTTTCTCTAGACTCACACTATATCATCAAAATAGATAATAATAACAATAATAATGGCAACTATTGTACCCTATTTTTAGCTATGTTTATGCTAGTACAAAGTATTTGGAGGTGTTAATGTCATTTTCTTCTATGCGATTTTAGGTCTATTATGTCCATTTTTATCATTTCACGTACCATAGTTTCACACCTATACATGGATACATATATTGGTTTGACGCATAAAATGTTCAAACCATCTTAAGTAATCTTCTCACATTTTATCATCAACGCATGTTACTTATACCTTTTGATGAGTATGATAATTTTCAAATTAATATGATCACTCATTTATCACAGTATCTGCACGATCTCCACAACATACATCTCGTGGATATACTGAACTCTAGCGATCCAATATCCACTACCATAATTCATATAATATATTCGATCTTATAACTTGTATAAAATTAACATTTTACTTTAAAACTAACTTGTAAAACTCGAAAATCTTTTTCTCTCTATATTAAATAATTTTTAAAAAAATTATATAACTCAACATCTCATTTTATAATTAGTGAATACTAAGTAAAATTATGTTTAAATAAGAACTCTTTCCCCCTATGCTGCCTTTCCTATAACTTTTATAATTCTTCTGCCTTCTGATTTTTGAAAAATCAAACAATTGTTTTTAATTAGATAAGAAATTACTAATTATATAATAATGGGAGTTATATGTATTTTATTATAAACATTACATTTATTATTTTAGAAAATTAACGTCATGGGGATGCCAAAACTGATAAAAAACATGAAGCCATTACATTCCAAAAAAATTATAATTCCTAGATGGTGTTTTACATACTACAGTAATGATGACATTTTAATTTTTTTTATTTTTTTGCTTGATCACGTATAAAGAATGATAATACGTCCAAATAAAAAGCTTATAACTGTATTCTACAAATGACTGACATTGAACAAAAAAAGAACAACAAATGATGCTAAAAGATTCTCTTGGTATATTTCCCAAATTCTCAATTTTAATAAAAGAAATATTTTAAAGCTCTACACATATTCAACAATTTTAATAAAAGGACAAATAGAAATACTTTAGTTAAATGTACTTCTTTTTAAAAAAACTTTTTGTTAAATCTAAAACAATAAATATTTGTTGGAGATCAAAAGTAATCACTTTTGAAAACTTAAAAGATATCTTAAGGTATCAGTTTAAAATCCATACCAAATACAAAGAAGTAATTATTGTTTAATGTTTTATCTATCATTTCTTATAACAAAAAAGTAGAAATACACAAGCATTTAAAATAGGGAAACTTTTACATATAACCGCTAAAAAATAGTTTAACTATTCTCCATAGCTATAATTTGATGATTATAATCCGTAGGTACATGTTATAAGGAGGAGATATGCGAGTGTTATTGGGAGAGAGAGAGGAGAGATGCAAGAGGGAGGGCAAAAAGTATGAGAGAGGTAAATTATTTATGTATATCGGTTAGATAATTGTATATTATATATATGCATTTGTTTATATTGCAAGCAAGATTGAGAGAGGGAGGAGAGAGGCGAGCGAGAGAGGGCAAAGAGTGGGAGAGATGTGAATTGTATATGTATATCGGTTAGATAATTGTATATTATACCTATGTATTTGTATATTCTTGCGAATTGTACGTATACAGATGTGATTAATTATACTAACTGAAAATTAGCCACGTAATTAATGTATAAAATTAATTGTGAGGGATAATTATAGCAAATTATAGTTATGATGAGTAATTAAATAGTATAAATCAAGTAAATTTTCATTTAAAAATATTTAGTTTAATATTAAATAAATTTGAATAATAATATTTGAACTTCAATTTGAATTTTGTCATTCTTAAGGGACTTTGGAAGAACATCTTTGATATTTTATTTTATTAAATAACGAATTACGTATTCTGAAATAGTTTTTCATATTACATAGTACTATTGTGATACAAAAATAATTTCGAAACCATATATAGGAAATAAGAAAAATAACATAAAATAATTTTAAAAACATTTTATTTGGGGATTGTATATCTGACGACCTCTAAATTTTAATTTGCTTGTGACCATATACGGGAAAGAAGCAGTAGAGATGACGAAGGCTCTGTTTGTGAGGCCAAACGTGGCGGCGCTATGTATCCGGCGACTGAGCTGCTCCGTTCAGCCACGTCTACCTGCAATGGTGAAATGCTATTCTATTGCAGTCCGTTCCTACAGGCCGATGAAGCAACTTTCCCACATAGGGTTGAAGTTTGAGGCTTTCGCCGGTCATCGGAGTTTCAGTATTCGAGCAACTAGCGATACTGGCAGTAGCTCATTTGATTCCCCTCTTATGCAGTCTATGGAGAAAAAGGTTAAATTCATTGACCCTTTTGAAGTATATTGAGTTTGTTGCTCCTATTGCAGACTATAAGACCTGAGATTTGTGTTTTATTGGGCTTTTGTTTATCTGCTTTGTGCTTTCTACAGCTTGGGCATTGCTAAGTAGTAAGCTTTATATAAAGATTAAAACTTAAGGGATTATTCCAGAGCAATTGCTAAATCTGACCTGAAGAAAAGTAGGTAGATTTCATAAAAGGCATTAGGAAGATGCAATAGATACAAAATGTTGATCTGTTCAGTTCATTTCTTAAGTATACTAAGGAGCTAACAACAACAATGTAATTCCATAAGTGGGGTCTGGGGAGGAAAGGATGTATGCACCCTACCTCTGTGAGGTAGAGAGGCTGTTTTATCTACCTCGGCGCAAAAGATATGTTACCAAAACAGAATTGCAAGTTACTAAAGAGCTGATGAAATTCAATGAATGGTCAATGTTAATTATAGGGAACAACTTGCACCAGCTAAATATATTCATTAAGCATCTAGCCTTTCAGGATGTTGCTTGGAGTTGAAATTTCATTAAAGCATCTTTCATTTCTTTTTTCCAAGTACACCATAAAATACAACAAGGTACCACGCCCAGATTTTCTTGATGGCTTTATCAGCTTCCATGAACTCCAACTTTCATGGACTTCTCTAGTGCTGAATGGCGACATTTCTTTTTCGCTCCTTACACTGTTGCTTTTTTCTTTCTGAACTCTAAAACATCTGATAGACTAGTTATGAAAGATCAGATTGAACTAATAGTACATTGAGTATCAAAGAAAGAGAATCTTAAAACCTTTTAAAGAATTAGGTGGAAGGAATTTGGACAAAAAAGGAAGAACTTGAGGTGTAAAACTCAAGGGCCTTTGATGTAGTGTTCGGGTCGTTTGAAGGGGCACATATTATGAAGAAGACATCCTTGAGTATATGCTGTCTTGCAAAATCACTTAAAAGAAGGAACCTGATAAGGACTGACTTCAACACTACAAAATATTCCCATTTTAAAAAATACAGTACATAATATTAATGATATTTATTACAGTGTTTAAATTTTTTTTTTTTTGAGGAACAATTACAATGGTTAATTATGTAGTGTTGAAGATGTTTTCTTATTTGGAGAAATGAAGATGTTAGGATTTGAGAAGAAAAAAGAACAAGAGAAACAATGAATGAAGCACCCTCTAGATATTCAGTGAACCATGCGATGAAAGCCCCCCCGTCCCCCCCCTCCCCCCCGCACATGTCATGGATTTGAACACGAAAGCTTGGTACTTCAGTGGAGAAGGGGGGAGGATCAAGCTGATTGTCCTCAGACTTCCGTACCGTGCACCACTAACCCTTAATAATTTCTCGGTTGTAAACAAAAAGATGAACTGACCTACCTAGGATAACAAATGTCGCATATTTTATCAAATAACCAACTAGCGCATTGGTGCGACGCAACATCTTGATCCATGTGTACTGAACTGTTAAAGTTAAGACAAAGATTCAATTTTTATAGTCACCAGAGTTGTGATGAGTTTTAAGTGTCTGTTGTAAGCAGCTGAATGACAAAGAAACATATAGATGCTGAAAACTATGTGGATTTTGGACCATGTAATCACAAGAGGTAAAGTAGTGCACATTTCTTGCCGTAGTGTCCGTGGGTTGGGATAGAAAAGTACTGCAAAGGCAATAATCAAGTATTAGGGAAATCTCACAATATTCGTTTGGGCGTCATAATGAACTGAATAGAGCTATGTCTATAGAAAGACTTGATCAAATCAAATAGAAGAATCATTATTTGAGCTTTGGACTAAACTTGTGAAATCCTTCCTAGAGGATCTTTGACCCTAGTTTACAATATTCTGAAATTACTTTGAGGTGTTTGGATAAGCTTATAAGACTGTCTGATAGCTGATTAAAAGTAATTGTAAGCATCAAGGGTTGAAAAACACCTTTACATGCTGAAGCTAATATTTAAATAAATAGTTACGGGTTTGGATAGAAGTGTTGAAGCCGATAATAAGCCATTAACATGTTTGGTAAGTCTTGATAATCACTTTTTATGTTAAAATGATTGAAACGTCCTTCAAGCTAAATCTAATAGTAATTTTTACATATAAAAGAACAAAAAGCGGAAATAGAAGGTGGAGAACTAAATATTATGGTAGGAAGAGTATTTTGGAGATCACAAAAGATACAAGGGATGAATTGTAAGAGGTTCGATCAAACGAAGAGTGCTTATAAGCTATAAATCCATAATTTAGGGGTGACTAATTTATGACTTTAGGCGACATTTACCAAATGCCTAGATAAGCCAAAAAATTGCTTATAAGCTAGTTTGACCAGCTTATAAGCTTAGAGGGTGTTTGACTAAGCTTATAAGCTGGTCAAATTGGCTTATTAACACTTTTTAGCTTATCTACTCATTTGGTAAAACACCTAAGTGTTTATAAGCCAAGTGCTTATACGCCAAAATCATCCAAAAGTCATAAGTTGGTCATCCCAACTACGACTGCCCAATTTATGACTTTTCAGCTTGTAAGCAATTTTAGCTTACCAAGTATTTACGATTTTATCCTTAATACTCTCTCTAAATTTTTTAATTGATATCTATAGAGACTCTAACAACTGCATTAGAGTCTCAATATTCTTTATGTACTCGGTACTCCTGTTTACACCAAAAGTGAAAAAGTGAAATACGATTAAGCTTTATCTTCTGGATTGGGTTGTTCTTTCCTTACATCTTAGATTCCTTTCCCTTCACATAGTCCACCATATACAACCTAGTATCATACTCCCATCTTCTTTTTTGGTCTATGGTGTGTCCCCTTTTACTTCAACGGTAGATCATACCTTTTCTAATTCACAACATATCTTTTCCAAAACAAAGCTTCTTACTTCCTCTCCATTTTGTATCCGTCGTTCCTCATTTTCTTTACACGGATACTTTTAAATTATATTATCTTGCAAATATTTAAGGATATTTTAGTTATTTTAACAACAGAATATTAACACACATCTTATTCATCGGAAAAATGGAGACCCACACTTTCACAACTCTATTTTTCCGTCCCTCCCTCTTTTATTACTGAAATATATATATATATATATA
>NC_028639.1:63734062-63759159 GCF_001406875.1 Solanum pennellii
TATATATATATATTCAAAAAAAAAAAGATCTGGAAAGATAAATTTTCGGATTAAGAGGGCCGATTGAGACGACGACGGTGGGTGGACGACATTTTGAATAACGGAGTTGCACCTTTTTCACTCCTTGACCCTTCATGAGCTGTGAACCTGCTCAAAGACCAATTGTTGATAAATTTGTCTATACTCCATTGATTATGATTGAAGTTGTGAACTGGTTGAAGTCGAAGACGAGACATAGTGGTGAGACTGAGGGACAACGCCTTTAAAATAATTTTTCTTTCTTTTTCCTCCTCAAAATTCACATGTTTGTTGTTAATTCATCAATTGATTATAAATTTGTCTATACTCCATTGATAATGATCTAAGTTGTGAATCTGTTGAAGATGAGACATAGTGGTGAAACTTAGGGACGGCAACTTCAAAATATTTTTTTTCTTTTTTTCCCTTCAAAATTCACATGTATGTTGTTGATTCATCAATTTGCCACGTCATAGCAAGTGTATTACACACCTTTCATATTTTTAGCTGATTATAAAAAAAATGTTCAAATGGTTTAAATACGAATTTGTAGAGGTGTTCACTAGGTATTACTCCTAGATAAGGTGTATATGCGAACAACTTTAAGGGGTCAACGATGACTTGAGCCTTAGGTATTTATTATTAGCTTCAACAATTCTATTCAAAGTCAAACACATAATTGTGCATTTTTATAATCAGTTTCAACACTTAAATGTGCTTATAACCACTTAGTATGTACCCTCTATTCTTTTTATGACCGACAAATTGGAGTCAGCCTTTTGGCCTGATCGCAACCTCGGGAGTCGGGACTCAAGAATGATGGGCCATCCCCTTTAATTTTCTCCACTTAAATACTGGACTGAGGTTGCTTGGTGCACGACTCAAACTTATGACCTAATAAGTCCCTCAACCTTTATGATCTAAACGCCAGGGCATCTATAACCAACTAACCCAAACTGGCTCATAATCAGCTCTTTTCTTTTTCCTCATAGTCATATTTATAATTAATCATATGCACAGATTGTAGAATGCTACTTCTTTATGACGTATATTAGCTCCTACTTTAATTAAAACATGGCAGCAAAAGTCTAAGCACGTCATGTCCACAATAACAGTTCCGGTTTCTCTTCCCTGTCCCATCTTTTGCAACCAATTTTGCTGCAACAACAGCTGTTGTACCTAATAGTCCACCTCTTTTGAGTGTGATTTCTGTTTTATGTTGCCCGGCTCCAAGGGCATACCAATTGAAGTAGATTCTTCTTTTGAGATTTCATTCCGTTCACATGTGGCATTAAACTTCTGATATTTGATCCTTTTTATGTTTTGGTAATTTTTTTCATGGTTACAAAAACAAGGTTGTGGCCTAAGATTACATTAACAAGGGTAGCATTACTTGCTTAGACTACGCTACGTTTGGCTGTACAGATTCCATGCTCCTGTAATATCTGCCTGGGATAATACATTCATGTCCTTTGTATAGTGTCACTCCTGTCGGTATAATTGTCCGGTTGAGATCTAAATATATGTCAACAGATCAAGGAACAGTTGAATGCGGACACAGTCGTAGTGAAAGATGCTTATGGTGATGGTCGGCATGTCAGGTGAGGTTTCTTCCCTTGTAGATGGTGCATTGGATGGAAATACGAAGCTGGTTTACTAAATCAAGGGGTGATTGTATTTGTTGCTAGTTCTAGTCATTTTATTTCTCTTTGCAGCATTGATGTAATCGCTACAGCTTTTGAGGGACAATCAGCTGTGAATAGGCAGAGGATGGTCTACAAAGCCATATGGGAAGAACTTCAGAACACTGTGCATGCAGTCGACCAGATGACTACCAAAACACCGACCGAAGCAGCTGCAGGGGAGTGATAGAGGCACAACCTAAGAGTACCAAAACACTACCCCAGTCAACTACTTTATTTTCTAGTAGCAAAACTTTTCAATTGACACATACAGTTACTATTTAAAAAAAAGAACATTGAATGATGTCAACTTTGAAGTAGTATTGCTTTTACATTGTTAGTTAGAGACAGTGCATTGAATACTTGTCATTTTGTTACAGCAGTTTGTTCATTTTTAAAGTCTAGTTCTTCCATGCTACTGGTCTAAGAACAAGAGTTGAATGTGCCTGTCCAATGGAAGAACAGTTTAACGGCTTAACGCCATGGATCTGATGAAATCCTGATGAGAAATAAGTGCTTCACATATAGTACTGCTTCTAGCATAAATAACTCCTAAATTTGTCTTGTGGACTATATTTGGCAGGTTGCAACATATTTGCATTTCGTAAATTACTCTTGTGAATTACTTGCTAGATATTCATTTTAAAGTTATGATGCATTTGAAAATATTATTGTTGTAGTATTGAATTAGAGTAGAAAAGACAAATTTCTTATCATTTCTGTAATTAGATGGTTTAGGCACAGCTAACACATACGTGTGAAACACAAATTTCTTGATGTTTACATTTGTCAAACAAAGTGACGATAACACTAACAGAAATGCAAAATGTGTGGGTACAAGAAGTTTGCTTGTTTGAAAAGCAAAAGAACAAGAAAAAAATGTGTTTCAAAAACTATAAAATGTATCAACTCAATATTAATATTATCAACTTGTCTTGCCAGCCCAATAGAATGGTGGTCAAACACGTTACCCCACATTGAAATGTAGGGGTTATTTGGTAGGTGTATAGAAATAGTATTGAATAGAATGTATTAGTAGTGTTAAATTAGTCATGTTACAGATATTTTTTTTTCCATTGTTTGATTTGGTGTATAGACATTAACATGCATTTCATATTTTCTAAAAACAAATATACATTAGCTTTATATACTTTTAGGGACTTCGAGAGCAGTCACGTCGTTAACCATGTAAATTCATCTATTAAGAACCCTGCTATAGTTTATGCCATGATTTGCTATATATAATAATGATAGTGAATAAGATGTATAACTAATACAAGTATAGTTAGACTGAGTTAGACATAAGTTGAAAACACTACCAAACAAGGGATTAGATAATATAAAAAATCAACACTAATATCGTTTTCTCTAATACGTCTTGTCCTATCAAATGATCTCTAATTCGAGACTCGTTGCAAATGCAACAAGTCTAGTGGTGAGATACAATCAACCCTCTCTGTAAATGATGCTTGTTTGAGCACTTTTCGTTGTTCTAGTGATATATTATTGTTAAGAATATACTAGTATAACTATAACATAACTTGAAAAATTAATTTCAATGCAAATTTGATGTTATGCTAAAATAGCGTTATAGATGATGATTGTTATAAAGTGCGTTTTTCGGCATCCCACTGCTTTTGTTATTACATTGCATGTAGTATAGTAACTTTCACAAGATTTTGTGCTATTACTACCCTCACTCCTGGCCCACATCTATAATTTCAGTCACAAAAACTTCCATAAGGTACTTCATGTATATATGAACAACTACAGTGAATGAATTTGATCCTTGTTTAAACAGAATCTTCAAGCTGATCCAAATACAAGGAAAATCATTAACTATAGTTAAACAATCAAGAATTGTATAGATATCGTAGCTGTATGAATATATATTTACATGTTTCATAAAGTTTTTTCTTTGAATTATATATACAAATGAAAATTACCCCGTGCTTTGTTCTCGTGGTCAAAAACCTGAATATATAATTTGCAGATCGAACCAGGGCATCAACGTATGTGAGAGTCCGCCCAAACATTCACCAGATGGGCAGAAGCATTAAAAATTTGGTCCTGTTGAACTCTTTCAATGTTAACTGGTAGTAGGCAACATTGGATCCATACCAAGGCCAAATTCCCAGAAGCTGCCAGGTTCAACATGCTTTACTTTGCCAACATATCTAATATGACGAAGAAGCCTGGCCAAATATGTGTTGTGACATATAGTTGAACTGTCACAGACAACTGCTACATGCTTGCGCGCCCTTGTTATTGCAACATTCATTCGCCTGTTGTCTCCCAAAAAGCCAACTGCCCCCAAATTGTTTGATCGAACCTGGGCATCATCAAGCAACGTTATATAAGCAATTAAGCATTCACTTGTGTATTCTCTTTCTCAAATTTAAACAATGTACATTGAAGTGCATAATGTAGTTGGATCAACTCATGGAAAAGTTACGCTTAGAAATGTAACACATCAGAAGAGTGACAGCTTACCATGGATATAATCACAGCATCTGCTTCACGGCCTTGAAAGCTATCAATAGTTGCAACATCAACGCCAGTAGCCATTGGAATCTCATCAATCCTGTCTCTAAGTAGTTGCACTTGAGCAACATAAGGAGACTGCACAGCAATGGCTGCAGGAGGAACACCTGCAGAAGATAATTTAAGATAACTGATACTTAACTAATCTATCCTGATTTATGATACATGAAGCAACCGAAGTAGAAAGTAAATGCAAATTCCCCAAATGTAAGTAAAAAGATTTTCTTCCATCTCCCACATAAAGGATGTGTTCATAAGCTCATCATGCAACGTGCATGCAGAATCATGAACATGCCGAGATGAGATGTTTATGTTGATTCGATCAGAAGAAGATATCAGACAAGATAAATTATCACCACGAGTGTCTTGAGCTAATTGGAAGCACATTAGTACTCATTAACCCTCACTAAGAAAATAGTACTGATTAACTCTTTCATTCAGCTAAGCTTTGTCAACTGAAATTTCATGGTGTATGGCTCTACTGAAAAATACTTCCTTATAGCGAAGATGTAGAGGTGTAGACATGAAAGGTACAATCTTCTATATAGTTGGCATAGTCTTCACCATAGATTCACCTGAGAACTTTTTGAACTCTCCATGGTACTAGTTTAGTCTTTTTGTAACTGAGATAACGAAGTTTTGTTATCTTCCTAACTTTTGTACTATTCTGCATCTTCTTGATGCCAGCAATGAAATTTCTAATTACTTCATCCAAAAAAAACAAAAACTTCTAGGAACTTTAAAAGGAATCAACTGTGGCGTGATAGATATAAAAGTGTCCTTGTTGAGTAGCTTTTGTCAAACACTTCTTCCAGCAATATGAAAGAGGAGTTGAATTTGTTTGCTCTATATTTCTCTATAACCTTGTTCTTTAAGCTCAACTGTGGTAAAAGAATGTGATTCATGTACAAAGAAGAAAAACCAGTCATTGGCATTGGATTAGAGAGAAATGTGCAGTTCCAATTGAGATTTCATGAGCTTTTACTTCAGCATATACTTGTTAAAAATTATAATCAGAGAATATAAAGTTGTCCTCACCAAGAGTCCTGCTACCACTCTACATAAGCTACACATTCTGGTGGGTGGACAGGATACATGCAAGATATTTAACAATTGAATTCAATGAATGCTTATTTTGTCCAGTCGTAGCTTGAGCCACAAAAATACTCATCATGGAAGTTTTATTTAAGACTACATTCAGGAGAATTGAAGAATTTTATCATTTCAAGAGAAAATGAAAAGTGAAGGGCACGTACCAGCATAAATTAAACTGAATATATGTTGAATAACGATTTCTGCTTCCCCTTCATTGAAAAAGGAGCCAGTGCCAGCAGGGTCCAGATGCTCTTCACAACCAACTGATAAGCTTCCGTAAGGCATTCTCGTATCAAGCAATAACAGCGGACACTGTGTAATCCATGTTGGCTGAATGCAGAAATTAGAAGAATTAAAATCATCTATAGAAATGCTTTCTGTAACCAAATAGTTGTTGGCCAACAATATGCTGAAGTTTCGAACAAGCACATAACCCAAACTAATGTTGTAAGGCAATGCCAAGAACAATTAAATGCAGCACCTAGCTCATGTCAAAGATGGTAACTCTACAAGAAAGGGTTCAACAGCAACTTTATTTCTAAGCATAGTATGTATTGCTTACAAAATCAATAAACAAGATGTTGAGGGAAGAGATTCAAATTTGATGACAGTATTGAAAAATATCCAGGAAGACACTATGGGAGTTAGGAGTTTAGACCAAAATACCATTTAAAGGTTTGAAATTTTAGATTCATACAGTTCCATGATATCTGAGGGGTCAAGACTCAAGAACTCTTACATCTCAATCTCAAAATGGTATCTTCTAATGTCCATATAAAAGTTACAAAAAAGAAAAAGTCGACATAAAAGTTCACATGGTTCTAAAAGTAAAATCTCTAATGTAGAAGTCATCCTATTTGAACATTGCCAATGGCACAGATATTCTGCATTATAAGTTAACCTCTACACCTCTGCTTTCCTATTAAATATTTGATGTGCATGAAGAAAGTCATGAAAAGCCCATTAAGCTTTATGTCATGGAAATGACAAAGAAAGGAGCCTATGTTCCCCTTTGAACTTGTGGAAAGAACAAAAAGTAGAACAAGGAATCAGAATTCAAATTATATTATATGCCTAGAGATAATGGCTTGCAATGGCAAAGCGTTTCATACCTTGACAAAAGGAGAATCCACCAGAAGATGAGAAGCAACGGTTGGAGACGATGTTAAAGATCCATCATACATCTCCTTTGAAGCCCAGCTAGCTATGGCATCGTTCATTCTGTACTGTGTTGTTAACTTTGTCGACAGCATCCCATCATGCAAAGTTGCTGCCCTCTCCAGTAATGAAACTCCAAGGCCACCTTCTAAGGCTTTCCTAGAAAGGATCACAGGAGCAAGCTGGAATTGATCTCCTGCAAGAATACAACGCTTACCGAGCAATATTGGTATCCAAGATGATGGTTCAATTGCTTGGCCAGCTTCATCTATAATAACCAAATCAAATGCATCCAGCCGTCTAATTAGTGGATCAGCTGCCCCAATGTTTGTTGCAAGCACAACATGAGCAGTTGTTAAGATTTCCTTCACAGTTTCCTTCTCTTTCTTCTTGATGGACTTCCCAAGCTGTTTCAGAAGTTGACGTATACCAGCAGCTAAAGAGTCATCCTTAAGACAATACCTCAGGTCCCTTCTAAGATCTGACTTCTTCCTCTCAATTTCTGCTCGGAAATCAGACAGCCTGTTATTCACAATTTCAGCCAAAGATTTTGAAGCTACATCAGGGGATATTCGTGCAGGATTTCCAACCCGAACAATGTTGATTCCAATATCAGACAACTTTTCAACCATGTTGTCCACAGCTGCATTTGTCGGTGCAGTTACAAGCACCCTTTCACCTTGTTTTACAGCAAGAGAAATCAATTCCTTAAGCAAACCAGTCTTCCCTGTGCCAGGAGGCCCTTGAATTATCATTATAGGTCGATTCTTGTTTAAACCTAATGCAATTGCTTTTCTTTGGGAAGCATCAAAAGATTTTCTGTTGGTAGAATCAGGAAGTTCCACTTCAGCCCAATCTGCCATGTCATTCTCCTCAAGCCACTTATGGTCTTCTTTGTCTCCAAAAAGTGTAGCTACCACCGCTACTGAAGGATTTTTCTTCCGAAACCCTTTCTTCTGAAGCATCATTAAGGCTTCACAATTGCGCTGTCAAAAGAAAAGGGTGAATACCACATTTTTAAGATAAGACTATGTTCTCCTCAAACCTAATGAGAACCCAGAAAATCTCAAAAGATGATGTGACCTTTAATTCAATAGAATAAAATGTTCCAATCTATCACTAACTTTGTAAAGCAGCAAGTGCTCTTAAACATTTTATATAAAATTACTCTTTCCCAATATGAACAATAGTAGTAGAGGACTGTAATTATCATAAAACATTCTACAACACCTATAAAAAAACTATTGCAGCAAAGATTTCAAAGATAAAAAGCCAAATATGAAAATCTTAATAATTTTTTTTTGTTTGAACTTAATTTTATAGTTGTGTCAACCACGGCTCTTACTCCACTAACTGTCCTTGTTAACTCAAGAAGTAAACTAGTCATTTTTTCGTAAGACAACACATCACAGGAAATCCTATGGTGGTAAAGGAAGATATGGAGTAACAAGAAGATAATAAAGAACTGCTCATTACCAATGGTAGCATACAACTTAAGGCAGGCATGAATTACTTTAAAGATCATAAGGGGCTGTAAAGCATTGCTCTTTATAAAGGGAAATTCATGTACACAATGAATATACAAAAAGTATAGAACCTTGGACAAAATTAGATTCTCTAAAAGAGCAAGCAATACTCTATGAACAACTGGTATTCCGCAGGTGTCTATGAAACCCCTTTATAAAGAGTAATGCTGTGAATGCTTCGATGAGACCAAAAACCAGCCTCTTTTTTTAATTTTCCAAGCTACCCCATGGAGAAAAAGGATGGTTAGATTGGGTGATACAACAGCATGCCAAAGCCAGCTGGAAGGAGACGAATTCCTTAGAATAAAGCTCTCTAATTTTCAACCAGAAAGCATAGCATGAATGGAAAATACTTGGATACAATCAAGAGGAAGTACGAGAACAAGTGAAGGAATTAAAAAAAAAAGATAGAAACATCACGCTGTAAGAAAAGTTGTAGGAGAACAAGCGACGAAAAAGAGGAAAGAACAAGAAAATGCTGAAGGCATATTTGAACAATATGATAACAAAAAAGCGCAACATACAATGTTGATTCTAGAGTACTAATCACCACCAATCATAGTGACAGAAATGATGTTTTTCTTGTATTCAGCCTTAAAAATGAGAACTGAATTTCTAATAACTGCTTGCATACAGAGAGTTTTGTTCAAAATAAAAAAAAAGAACTTTAGAAAAAGTATGAACTCCTTAGGTTTTTCAATGTTAGGCCTGAACCTTGGAAATGAAGTATGAGTTTCTCCCAAAACAAAAGTAGACAATATAAGTGCCAGAGTCTCTACATCCACTATGAGAAGAGGATCAAGGCATCAAGCTACAAACATGCATTATCACAGGTTGAGTGACATGCAAGAATAATCTAAGGGGGAAAAGATTCTTATCAAGAAAAATTCAGAAATTAACAGCATATCCAGAAAACAACTTAATTTAAACGGATATGGGACGGAAAGCGAAGCCAGAAGTTTAATTTCAAAAAAAAGAAAGCTAAGCCTAAAGTCTTTCCATCCAAAATCATAATGCAACAAAATTTCACATGTTTTTTCTCCAAAACATAAGAATCACTGCTGGGGTGAGCATTTCCCTCCTAAGATCAATAAAAAAGAACACGGGGAACTTGAGATGGACTTGGTAGACCCCTACAGTTTTGCTTCCTCTAAATTAATTAGGTTAACCATATACTATAAGATGTTGTCCGTCTGACCTAACCATTTAAGTTTCAACATTCCACTTTTCTTTATAACTATGGCTTCAACAAGAAATTCCACTTGGCAGAATTGAAGAAGGAAGTATACCTCGTATGTGAGTGCATCAGCCAATCCTTGAATACGATCAATGCGGACATTTTTCCCAAAGAGCTTGGAAAAGGTAGTATCTCCCTGAAGTGATTCAAGAGCCAAACTGATGCTACGTTCGTCCTCACCTAGGTTATGCACAAATCCTTGCATGCAAGAAGTTGCGCCAGCGCCTCTACTATCACATATTCTGACACAAACCATGTCTCCAGGTGAGAGGTTAGTTGGAGGCAATCTGTGATTTCCCTCCAATTTGAACAACACTAAATGCATTCCACCTAATCCTGTGTGTAATGCAAAAACATGTCCCAATTCAATGGAGGCAGTAAATACTGGCAAACAACAATGTAGTTAAAGAAAGTTACATCACCTATAGATGTGCTAACTGCTGTCAGATTGCAGATAGTATCACAGAGTTCCTGCTCAGGCTGCGCATGGCTAACCAGGAATTCTAATGGCTTCTGAGCCTCAGAAGTAACATCCGGTGCAGGGACAGCATTCAACTCTTCCTGAGTGAACTCCAATTCAGCATCCCTTTCGATATGAAGCAAATCTGACATACGATTGGCGAAATCATCAATCCTACTCTGAATGGCTTTTGCTTTCTCGAGGTCCATTCCCATTACACCAGGAACAGATTTTGGTTGAGATTCCTTCCTTGCAATGGCTTTATGCTGAGCTGCAAGTAAACAGTGTCAGGGAAAACCAAACTGACCAATTCCAGAACCCCATCAGCAAAGTTAGAAAAAATCCTTTCTCAATCTATATGAAACATTAGACACCATTATATTCATAATATTGCTTAATCAATTTTCAAGAATCCAATATTCCCTCCAATCCATTTACAGGAACATCTTTGCCTTTTGATCTATTTCAAGAAGATTGACAATTTTCTATATTTGGAAGCTATGTGATTTTATCATTGTCATTTCACCCTTCATGAAATGCTCTTATAGGATTGACATAACACAAAAATTTACGGCGCTGTTATATATATTTATGTGTCAAAAGTCTTTCTTTTGCTTCATAAACTCTATGTCAATACATATATCGTCCTATAAAACGTATAAAATGAAACAGAAAGAGTACATTTTTTATATCAGATTATTATGCAATGATTAATCTTTTTCCTTTTAAATACTATATACATAAACCTCTCAATCAAATATGTCATATAATATTGAATCCAGTGGAATAATTTCCGAGGGTGTCACCTGAACTGGCGAGATCCTTGAGCAGCTTCCATGACTCAGTCTCACGCCAATCTTGGACGGATGACTTGCTCTGAAGGTCCTGAAGAACCTCTCTGAGCTCACGCTGGAAGTTGTCGAAAAGGGTAGGATAATGGGTGCAAGCCTTCAAGCAAATAGCTTCAAGACCAAGAGGCATAGGGACAGCATTAATATAAGGTTGAGCTTGAATAACAAAAGTCAATCCTGGTTCCATTCTCTGCTTAAGCTCAGCAAACTCTCCCTGCATCTCTGCTGTAACGAAATCCAAAGCCATAGCTCTCATTCCTTGAGATAACCACCTAACCACACACTTACCCAAATCTTTACGCCCCAAAGGGTCACCATTCTGATGCAGTGCTCTCACGTTCACCGGCCCATCATCCTGGAAACACTCTTCCTGCTGCTTTTTTCTCTTTACCTGTACTTTGTCTACCACTTTCCCCGACGACCCTTTTGTTGAAACTGCAGGAATCTCACTAACTTTCGCATTCTTGCCGGAACCACCATTGGTTCCACCGTTCTTGGGTTTTCTTCTCCGGGTAGTAACAGCCTTAGTGCCACCACCACTACCACTACTACTTGCATTTGCTCGAATAGAAATAGAATCAAGAAAGGTCCGATTCTTGGCAATAAAAGAAGAAAGATTGGATCTTTTTTGACGGAAACGAAGACTGAGGCAACTAGGAGCTAAAGTATAGATGCTACTGCAGAAATTGCAAGAAGCTTCCATCTTTAACAGTTTCACTTGCATCCTGAAACCAAAACAGAGTACTAGGAAACAGTATCAGGGTGCCATTGAAGATCAAGATTCTTGGAATAGCGAAAGTACAAATAAATAAATAAATAAGCTTTAGGGGGTGGAGGCAACAATTCAAGTAGAGATTTTTAGGGCAATTTAGAAAGAGTCATCATGAAAAAGAAATTGGGTCCCAAAAGAAGGGAAGATCAGAGTCAGAACACGTCTTCCTATTGGGTATTTGAGATTCTATAAGGGGCTTTGTGAGCTGTGTGTTGATCCAACGTGTTCATTTTCTGTCCTCAATATTTAGCCTATGGAAAACGCTGTGGCAATGTGAAGAGACGGCGATTCTTCTTTGGAACTTTCTTCTTTAGAACCATCTTCCACCACATCTTAGATTTCTCCTATTTTGAGGAGTCTTTTGGTTCGTATTTGGCGAGATTACACCGAATATATTATTTTATATTTGATGTGAACTCAATTTTATAGAGCTCTGATATCAAATAAATATTATGATAAAGTAATAAATTTAAAGTAACTTTCACATTATCAAAGAAATTTTTTACCAAATAACAAACTCAAAAAACATCGTTTTTAATTCGTTTATTAAATTCATTGATACATCTTACCAAAGAATCCGTAAAATATGAAACGAATAAAGGCTTATTTATGACAAATAAAGAATTTAAATGCCTTAGTAAATGAATTTAGACACATAAACTAACTCATGATTTTGATTGGAATGAATAAAAAAAACACCTTTTTTTAAAATAAAAAAGACATTACATTCATCTATCTCAACAAAAAGATTACTCCAATTTTCGCTGTTTTAATTTATGTGATATTATTTGATTTGATATAAAATTTAACAAAAAAATAATATGAAATTTGTGATCAAACACTCTCTGAACATTTTTGTGTACTGTAAATCATTTCACTGCAAACAAAAATTAAATTACATTATTTTCATTTATAGAAATGTAATATTTTTTTAATGCATTATATAAATATGATGTGGCATGTGAGATACATAACAAAATTTTCTTTATGAATCCTCGTCATCTATGTTCAAGAGAAATCAAAAATATTTATGTATTTTAAATAATTAAAGTGTTCAATCAAGCTTTTTGAAAGAAAATAAATATTCATGAGAAATAACATTAATATTTTTCTGAAGCTAAAAAGGTAATTTTTCTCCGATTTTCTTTTTAAAAGTTTGACCAAACACTTATAACTGCTAAAATAGTGTTTTAAAAATTGATTGGCAAAACATAAGGTATTCATCACCAGAAGTATTATTTTAAGAAAAAAAATTCTATAAATATAAATATATATTTTATAATAAGGTGAGTAAATCAATTTAGAGGAGTTGTACCTCACATATTTCAACTCAAAGTCAAACCAATTAAAACAGCACCACAAATGAGTAGCCAATTGAATTATTTGTAGTGGTTGAGAGTGCTTCACTGTTTTTATACGTGGCTCTTCCACACTTCAAATAATTACAAGTTAATATTATTTACGTTTTTTTATATTATTATTATTATTATCATTATTATTGTTGTTGTTGATGTTTATTATTATTCACCTTCACTAAAAAAATGATTTTTGTATATTTGAGCCATCACTTGTCATTTTTTGAAAAAATATCTTCTCTTTGCCAAAGCTCTCCAAGTGTCTTTTGGGAAGGCACAAGTTCCAAATATTAATTCAATTTTATTAAGAGTTATTAGTGGGTTCTTTGATTTATTTATACTTTTGTTTTTGGTGAACTAAATTTGTGACCTTTCTTGTTGCTTTTGTATCTTTTCATCATTTGTTAGTTGTTTTGATTAATATATTATTGTGTTGTTTTATTTTTTAAAATAGGTTTTGCATGTTTAGTTACAATTAATTTTGCATTGTTTTCTTCTCTTGTTTTTTTAAAAAAAGTTTAGTTTTATTGTATTTGAATCTTGAAATTTTCGGAAACAACTTCTCTATCTCTATGAAATAATGAGAAAATTTGTGTACACTCTATTCCTCTTAACATCCACTTGTGAAACGTCACTCATGAGTATGTTCTTGTTGTTCTGTTGCAACTACTGTTTGATATACAATATCCAATTTATCTATCATACTGCTTCTTTGTTTCACTCTTTTAACGTTCAATTTATTTATGTAAGACCACATATAATACTAGTTAGCAAATTGTTATCAAGACATGTGACAAAATAGATAGAGAAACTTCACCCTTAATTAGTTAAATATATGTCTACAGAATGAGAAATTGTATACGAGAAACTTCACCCTTATTTGTTTTATATATAATATATACTTTCTTTCGTTCATTTTTACTCGTCACGTTACTTTCCAAGAGTCAAATTACATGAACATTGACTAACATTTGGTTTTAAAGACTAATCAAACTTATTCTTTTGGAGCAAAATATGACAAGTAAAGGTAAACGGAGAGAGCAGTATAACGAGTTCTAATCGATCAATATGCAATTCGATTGTTATGTTAAGGAATTGGGCCATTAAGATACTTGAATTGGGCCTTTTAACTGTTAATGAGAGAACTATTTGGCCCATCACTGTCCAATCTTTACACTAAAAAAAAAGTAAAAATGAAATGATCCAGTCCATCTTTTAGATGGGCCTAGAGAAGAAGAAAGACA
Organism: Solanum pennellii; assembly: GCF_001406875.1. Classification (NCBI taxonomy): domain Eukaryota; kingdom Viridiplantae; phylum Streptophyta; class Magnoliopsida; order Solanales; family Solanaceae; genus Solanum; species Solanum pennellii. The sequence goes on from NC_028639.1 coordinate 63,748,005, forward strand.
TATTGGCCCATCACTATTTGTTTACTCCATTGTTCATTTTGCCAAAATTTGGGCCCCCACAAAACTTTTAAGTATTAACTCATTCCATAAACATTGGATATAAACTTAATTATTTTCACCAAATATTGTTATATTTTAATTATGAGTAATAAACTATTATTGATTCTCTAATTTAAATTGGTTTAGTTTAATTGGAGTATTGTATTTATTTTTATATGTCCACATTGGACTTTGCACGGTTGTTAATAAATAATAAATCAAGTATTTATTTTATCATAATACCATATTGTATAATCTTTAATAGACTACGAAGTGATAGATGAGTAAAAGTAGAAAATTATTTTTAATATAATAAACAAGTAAAAGTATATTTTCTTTTATATAATATGTAACCTTATATAACCTTTGTCAACATCAATTACTTTAATTTAGTGGACAGAGTCAAACTTCATTTTGGATACAAGAAAACAAAAATTCTTTGAGTTGAAAGCTTGGCATAAATTAAAGCAATAATAATAGTTCTAATGGTCCTGGATGATTGAAACAATTATAGCATTAATGAAAAGTTATCTCTTTAATGGTTTAGCAAACCCCACTTCTTGCCATATTCAACATTAAAGGAAAAAATAATAATTAGAGCGGTCAATATGGGCTAGCCCATCCCATTCAGGCTAACCCATACAGGCTTTGATATTTTACGGGTCAGGTCGGGTTAGCCCATTTTTTGTGTGGGCCAGAAAATGGTCGGCCCACCCCACAAGTACGTGGGCTACAGGCTTGCCGGGCCAGCCCACTTTTTAAAAAATTATATTTTTTTTATAATTATTAAATTAAATTATAAATTATAATTTAAAAATATTATCATAAATATCGACAAAACAATATTACATTATGTTAGGCCTCATTTGTTTGCACTTAATGGGGTTTGAATCTTAATCATTCAGATTTGCCTTATTAAGTGTGTTTGTTTTTAAGAACTGGATCTTAATTATTCAGATTCAATTCATTAAGTTCATTTGTTTTATTTTCTTATAAGCCTCTTAATGGGTGTGGATATATCTGAATGAATCAGATCTGTAACACACCCTTAACACTATTTAGACTAAAAAATAAGACTCATAACTTAATTCAACTAAATCACGACAACTCATAAAAAATGTTTTCTTATTTAATTAATATTAATTACATGTTTGCCATTATAATTTTCTTTATTCATATTAACTTAATATACATCTTTTACTTTCTAAATTAATAAATATATTTGAATTGATAAGCACTCACATGATATAATATTTAGCACGGTTTTAAAAAATAAGAAAGTATTAGTTATTTGATCGATAACAATAAAAAAATTCTATAATAAAATAAAATAAATAAAATATTTTCCTAAACTATATATTTACTACTCTATATAAACTATTTTAAATTGCATTATATTAGATTCTCAAAGTATTTGAATGCAAAAAATAGTCATATTAATGATGTAATTTGATGTTGAGTTCTTAAAAGATAATCATATTACCTTGTTACAGTAAAAATGTTCAAAATATTATTTTATATGAAAAACAACTATTTTACTAACAAAGTTTTTATAATATTTTATTGATATAACGTTTAATTTCATATGTGCATTCAGATATTGAAAACAAACTGTCCCAATAATTCAGTGTTCAGATTCAGAGACAATATTTTAATATTAAGATGTTTATTCAGATTTACACATCTAGATCTTAATGCACATCTTAATATTTAAATGTGTATTCAAATTCAAACGTCTTAATCTTCATAGAAACAAATGAGACCTTGTTACTACTTGTTAATCAAATTCACAACTAAAATTATCTTTATAATATTTAGGGAAAATGCACAAGTACCCCCTAGACTATGACCGAAATCCCAAAGACACACTTTACTAAAGTCGTATTACCCCCCTGAACTATTTTTTTTTAATTTTGTGTACCTCTTTGGCTTACGTGGCATTCAAATATTTCTGACGCGCCTCAATTGCGTGGAGTCACATTGATTGCCACATAAGACAAAAGGTGTATAAAATTACAAAAAAAAAAAAAAGTTCAGGGGTAATAGGACCTTAGTTTAGTTAAGGTGTGTCTCTGTAATTTTGGTCATAGTCTAGGGGCTACTTGTGCATTTTTCTTAATATTTATTAAGGTTTTTTTTTTCAACTAAAAGTATAAATATCTAAATAGAAATATTAACCTAATTATTTTGATTTTGAACTCTCTTTATTTTTAAATTTTAATATTATATTATATTTTTAAATTAATTTTTATTGGCCCACGGGCCGACCCTACAAATATTTCTCAAGCCCCCCAAATGAGCAGGCTTATTCAGGCCGGGCTAAAAAGCCCTTTTCTTAGATGGGCTCCAAAAATCTTAGCCCAGCCCTATTAAATCCCGAGTTAGACCAGACCGGTCCAACGGGCCTAGCCCATATTGACGGCTCTAATAATAATTGAGCTTGCTTATTTTTACTTCTATATTTTGAATTTTGCATGTTTATTAGTATAAATTAATATTTATTTTAATTAATGTCTGATATTAAATTTTGAAAAATAAATAACTAATATTAAAGATGAAATATGAAAAATAAATAAGATATATTAAAAATAATTTATTTTTGATGGACAAATAATAATGAACCTAAAATTAGTGATTAGTGGTCAATAGTCATGCAAAATCAATTGTGGGGCCATTCCATGTTTCCGAGTCCTTTTAATTGGGATTTTTTAACAACACATAAAGTCTTTAACAATATGTAACTTAAAATTTTATTTTATTTTGATTTATTGAAAGTATAGTTAAAATTAGAGAGAACACAAATTAGATCTTGGAATGAAAAGTCAGTACGTAGTATGTTGTAGATAGTAGAGTGTTGTCTCGCTTATTTTTTGTTACTTAATAATTGTAGTATATGTAACCCAGAAGTTTCTCGTCTTGTTATGTCTATTGTTTTCTTGTATTTCATTAATCATATTATTTATTTATTTATTTTCAGAATGCTTATGCATACTCTCTGTAGTATTTTGTCATGACAGCTTCTTTACCTTTTAAGATAGAATTAAGGTATTCATATACGCTATTCTTCACTTTTCAAATTTTATTTATAAAATTATACTGCATACGTTGCTATAAGGTTGTTGTATACACCAGTAATGATAATAAACATGCCTCGTATAATAACTATTGTTTCTAAAAATATTTTACGAGCGTTAATTTTTTTAAAAATTGATTCTTATATAATATTCGATTATATGTTCTCTACAGTATCATTTCGCAAAAACAAATGAATGTGAAGGGCTTTGATATTGGGCTCCACAATGGGTTCAATCACATGCATAATGGGCTATTTAAGATAATATGTCGGCCTTTTTTTAGACAAATGTGACGATTTTATTCTCTGCTAAGATGTATGTAATAACCACTAATATTCAATTATTCTCCAATATATCCTCCTTTATTTATGTCACTAGTTTTTATGTGCCATTTTCAGAGCTCAGAATTAAATAATTATGTAAAAATATATGATAATAATTCTTTTATACGATGTTATAATAAAAGGAAACTTCCACATATAGCCACTTAAAAATAATTAATTACTCTTCATAGCTATAGTTTGATAATTACAATTTGTGGCTACATGTTATTTGGAGGAGAGAGGCGAGCGAGACTGGGAGAAAGAGGAGAGAGGAGAGAGGAGAGAGAGGGTAAAAGAGTGGGAGAAAAGTAAATTATATATGTATTGGGTAGATAATTATATATTATATATATATAATTGTATATATGGCAAGAGAGATTGGGAGAGGGAAGAGAGAGGCAACCGAGACTGCAAGAGAGAGGAGAGTGGCGACGAGATCAAGACAGCGAGGAGAGAGGCGAGCGAGAGAGGGTAGAGAGTGGGAGAGAGGTGAATTGTATATGTATATAATTGTATATAACTGTATATTATACATTTATATAAATGGCAAGCAAGATAGGGAGAGGGAGGAGAAAGGCGAGCGAATTGAGAGAGGAAGGAGAGAGGCGAGCGAGAGAGGGCATAGTGTGGAGAGAGATAAATTGTATATGTATATAAGCTAAAAAATTGTATATTATACATAGTTATTTCTATATTCTGACGAATTATACATATACAAACATGACTAATTATACAAACTTGAAGTCAACCCACGTAATTAATGTATAATGTTAGTCGCGGGTGGTAATTATAGCAAACTATAGCCATGATGAATAATTAACTAATATAAGTTTACATATCCACATAATTTTCAACTACTACATTAAATTAAATATATTAAAAATACCAACGTGAAAAATGCATGTGATGTTTATGATATTTTTTTGGAAGAAGGAATTTGTTAATAGTAGTGAATCTTTTTATTGTTTATTATTCATAATGAACAGTGGCTGTATTTTAAATTTATTTCTCACATGTCATTTATTCTATTTATTTTTTCAATTAATTGACCACTAAAATTCAAACTCTATGAACATGCTAAGTATTCAACTTCTCACATATTGTTTATTCAATATACTAATTATAATTTTTCGATAAAGGATATTTAATCAATCACTCTTTAATGTACGCGGCTACGTCACTTATCAAGTTTCAAATATGCTATACTATTGTAATTTCACTTATAATACTTGAAATTCTGAAATATTGCTTCTTTTCTTTTCTTTTCAATTTATATATTTTTAACTTTTTTTTTTCAACAACTTTTAGCTAATAATGTTTTGTCTTTCTTTTGTGGAGCAGTGCATTTGATTTTCTCTAGAATTAAGAAGCAAATCTATGATGATTAACATTTAAAGATTGTAGGACCTTCAATTTTTGTAGTTTTTTTTAAAAGTAATGATCGATAAAGAAAGGTTGCAGTAAAAATAACACTTTAATAATAGAACGAAATTATTAGCAAATTAGTGGTCCAAATCATAGTTCAATATTTCTTTTTGCTTCTATACTACAAATATATTTTTCATTTGGAGAAAAATCTTCAAATGAATAAAAGTTTGGCCTTTACAATATACATAATTAAAATAAAAGTACATCACGAACAATTAATATTCCATTTGTTTTTACTTTCATTTATAGTCAGTTTTAAAAGACAACATCTCTTTCCTCTACTAAAGTTGTTTTAATTATAAATTTTCACGTGACTATAAAATTAAAGAGATTTTAGTATATTCTTTGATTATATCTTTAATTTAACCAACAAAAGATTTAAAAAGAAAAATTCTTTACTTTTATAAATTCTGTATCAGATCAAAATCAGACAAACAAAATAAAATAGGTTGGATAATTTTATCATATATATATTTTTATTTTTTGTTACAATTATCATATTGGCTCCTATGTTTAGTCAAATATCGAATGAAATCTCAGACTTGACATGTCATAGCCACCTGGCATCCATGTCACTAAATTTCTAGAGGCTTCCACCGAAAGAACTAAGAAGAAAGAATATATGGGGTCTTTATTTTATAATCTTATTAGCTTATGATGTGTCAATTAGATTGACAAAACACAAAGTTCTTTGTCTGATTGATAATGTGAAATGATCTCATATAATCAGTTATAATTTGAATAGAATAAAATGTTACTTTCATCGTTTCAAAAATGATGGTCTAGTTTAATTTCGAACGGAATTTAAGAAAATAAAAAAAAATTTTAATCTTGTGGTTCTAAATTAAAGTTATGTCAAATGTATCAAAATGTCCTTTAATCTTGTGGTCTTAAAAATGCCACGTGAAAAAAGTTAAAATTAAAATGTTACCAAAAAAGGAAAAGGGTTATTCTTTTTTGAACAAACTAAAAGAAAATAACGATATTCTTTTTGAAACGAAGAAAATATTATATAACATGCTATCGAAGATGCCTATAGGACAAGTTAAATACAGTAAAACGATGATTTTAGAGTGAGTTCTCCACTTAAAAGAGGGATAGGAAATTGATCGATTTATAATATCAGTGAATAAATTTTTAGATATAACTAATCGATATATAATAGACATCAAAACTCTATGGTTGGACATACGTGCAAGAATTTACCAGAAAAAGGCAATACATGCTGTAGGCAAAAAGTAAAACAAAAGGTCAATCTTTGATATGAGATTTATATGAAGATAGTACCTAATTGGTTAGATTTTGCATTGAAGCATGCAATCAACAAACGTTTTGTTTTCAGTCATATTCATGTCTTCAACAATGCAAGGCAAAGACATTGATGCGTCTATTTCTCTATTCCATAATCTCATCATTTAAGTAGCAAAGTCGAATTTCGAAAATTAAACAATATAGTTTTGATTGTGAATCAGATATAACGGGAGAGAATATCATATATGTGGAATGAATAATTATTATAAAAAAAAGATTTATCTCTATAGAGTAATATTTTCTAGTTTTTTTCCTATGGACGATTACAATTAGTAATTGAGAAATTTATTTTATACTACCATAAAAGTGATAAGATATAAATTAAATTACCACTATAATGAAAAAATGATAATATATATTAACATTGTATATGACTTACTGTATTACTTAAACTCAAATACAAATCCGAAAATGAAGAGTAATTATAATTCATTTGTTCCAAATTCCAATTTGATCCATTTTTCTATTTAGTTCTTATCTAGAAATATTTTTATATTTAGTAACAATTTAATTTTAAAATGCTCATTTTCATCTTTATTGAAATAATTTATAGTCATACAAACATATTTGATTCATTTTCACTATAAATTTCAAAAGTTTTTTTTTTATCTTTTAAAATTTCATATCAAGTCAAACAATATCAAATAAATTGAGACGAAAGAAATAATAGAGTAGACCATGACACAAGCCTACGTTTATAATGTTTCGATAGAGTAGACACTAGTTAGTCATTTGCTTATAACTAGGTTGGTTCAATGAAGGAAAATGACCTTTAGGTTTGTTGATCCTCTTAAAGTCTCCTCTATCCTAAAATAGGTTATTGCTTGTAAAAATAACTTACATGGAAAACCCCCTTTATGAGAAAGTAAAAGTGCATCATTACTTACTCTTGAGAGTTGAGTAACGCAAGTATTCTTGTTATGAGATCGTCTGGATCGAAGTCATGATCAAACATGATATTTGTTTAGTGAGTTTATGAAGTAAAATTGCATTTCTATTATCAAGCACTCTGATTCATAATTTTTAACATGATAGTAAGTGCTTCATTCATCCCAACAAATAGTTTTATGCATTCGATTCCAAAGAAAATGAATTGCGAGGGGGCTAATTCATTAACGCCACTCGCTTGGGACTGGTCATGTGGCCTGTGTCGAATTCATGATCAAAAATATGGATGACATGTTAGGACCGAAAATAAGCAGGTGTAAACGCGGAAGCTAGCAAAGCAAACCTCGAAAGATCACGAGTAAGAAGACAACGAGAAATATACCAAAAGACACAAAGATTTAACGTGGTTCGGTCAATCGACCTACGTCCACAAAGGAGATGAGCAATCTACTATAAATATGAGAGTACAAAATACAGAGAGAAACAACCTCAACCAATACACTCAGAATACATGGGAGGTTCACACAAGTGATAACGTATCAAGCTTGTGACCCATAAATTCTCCCCCTAACCAAAACTCTCAAATCCCTTAAGACTACATTGTGAATGCTGATTAAGTTAGAAGGAACATTCCTCTATTTATAGAGTCCTAAACCTTTTCCTACAAGAAAATGATTAGTCAATCCAAAACCTTTTCCTAAAAGGAAATCTTATTTATGGTAAGAAATTTAGGGCAAATAAAATCCAACATGACACTTGTTTAGTAAGCTTATTTAGTTAAGAAATTAATGAAGTTGCGATGTTATTTTTTTGATACGATGAATAAACGATTGATCATAACAATTATCCATTGTATTAATAGCTAGATAAGCATGCTTGGCTTGCGTAATTTATCTTGTTTAAGCATCGTCTCCAATAATACTCTTGTAAAGACGTGTTAGGTTAACATACATTTTTAATCATCACTATATCCTAATTTTATCTGATTAGTGTCTCAAATCAAACAAACTAGCATACAATAATAATATGCATGTATTATTGTTATCGATTGATAGGGACAGAGTTTGAAATTATGTTAATTATTCCAGGTCATACATGAAAATTTAAATTAACTTTTGTACATAGTAATTCTATATAGTTAATTTTATATACCTTGAATATCTAGTGCCTACTGCCTAGTGTATTTCAAAATATTATTTAGCATTATATACTTGCATTAAATTTTAATTTGAATGTGTCTATGGATCCCAGAAGAGTATAAATGTTTCACAAAATTGACAAACTTTTGGACCAAATAATTATTAATGTACAGATTGAGACCAAGTGGTCCCCTTAAATTATCAAAATACATTTGTTTGCAGGTACCTCCCACTGTATAAATTAATGTGAATAACTGAAAATCTATATGGACCACTATATACACATGGCATAACATAAAATCTAGAGGGTTATTCGCATTTATATTTTACCTGAAATGGTAAATCTAGGGGCAAGTCATTTAATCTATTCCAACAATACATTATTTTATGTGATATTATTTTTTTAATTTATTCGTAAATAAATTAATATATTTTAAATTATTTTGTTTTGTTTTACAAAATATTTTAAATTATACTTTTTTATAGAAAAATAAAGAAATACTATATTATAATTAATTTATATTGAGTCAACATCTTCAATGGAAGAAGTCACAATATAAAGAGATAAAACACAAAGAAATTCACCTAAGGTATTATGGGTATTTTCAATTAGGCTTAACTCATTCATAATCATCAGAGTCATTTAAAGTATTGGGGGCAGAATAACAATTAAAAAAATAAATTAAAAAGAAAAAATATGTTTCAAAAAAGAAAAATAGAAAATGAGAACTCCTCTAATTCATTTTTTTTCTTCCAAAACAATCCCCACACACAACATAGTCAATGGCAGACGAAATTTCATTAATGGGTGCCAATAGTTATAGTAAAAAAATTATAAATAGTCTAACAGGGAATGAATTTATGTATCTATATCTATATTACTAAAATTTAATCACTATATATAATATAATATTTGGACGAAGGAATGTTGCTAACACCCTTGGATCAAGGTCCTCCACCAAACATGTTGTCATTATCTTCAAATTTGAGTTTTTAATTCAAATATATATTTATTTTTCTTAATATTTTCTGTTCTTTAGAATTTGAATGCATCAAAATTTCAAATTATAACTTCAATTTTGTATTAGTTTTATCGAATTAATGAAGTTTCGCCGAAATTAATGAACACCAAAATGAGAAAAGGAGCAATCACTAAATGCTTGTAATTTTAAATTTTTGTGTCTTTATATGATGCTTAATCTTCCATGTCGAAGAAAAGGGAATTCCATTTCATCTCTTCATATACTTATCTTTTTGCTTTTTTTTTGTTTTTTAGATTTATATTTAATTTATGTTGGGGTTTGATTTGACAAAAGAGAAGAAGTGAGAGAACTATATGATGGCATTGATGATACCATTTTTTTCGACGAAAAATTTGGTGGCAAATTTGTTGACTAATAATAGATTTGTGAAAATAACAATCAATTTGATGGAAAAAATATTTGGTGTACTTGGATAAAATTGGTGTGCAATGACGAATCTAGAATTTTTGTTCAGGGGTTCGAAAAATAAAAGTGTAAACATTTAAACAAGTCTTTAGAAATGGGATCCTTAAAACAACACTTTAACTCAATTTCATGGAGATTTACTATTGCACTATCAATTTTTTTTTTGTTATCGAGCGATTCAAAATATATATATCTATAAAGGAGAAACTTACATAAATATACTATATTAAAAAAATATTTACCATTTATAGCAATAACATTTTTTTTCACTTGACCACTTTTAATTCATTTATAATACAAGTTTAATACATATTATAATGGTAAATTTATTTTTCAAATATAATACAAGTTTTAATGATGGATAATACATTTATCACATATTTTAATACACTTATAATACAATGTGACAATTTTTTACCAAACAAACATAATTTATTTCAAAAACAATTATACTTCAAATATATTGCATACATAATTCACTTTTAATACATATTACAGATTCATCACAATATTGCTATAAATGGTAATAAACAAGAAGTATCGCTAAAATCAGTAATTATTTTTAAAAATATATCAATTTATATAATTTTTCCTCTATAAAATACAAAAAATTTAACTTACATATATCGTGTGATTTTTTTATCAAAATTTTCGAATAAAATCCTGAATCCAACATAAATCCGCCCCTGACCGGTGTGGATGGTTGAAATGGTAAAATGGTGGTGGGAGTATCCATGGAAACAAGAAGAAGACAAAAAAAATTGGCTAAAAATTATTTTTCTAGGCGCCTCTCTTTGTAACACATGGTATTACCTTCACTTAATTAACTACTTATAGTTACTAATTGATTTTATAATTTTAACTATCTAATCATATTAAATTAATTAAGTATAATGATAAAGTAAGAATTGTTATTAGTAAATAATAATAAGTACAAAATTTTATAAAATGATTATAGAGTACTTCTCATTTCTTTCAATTTAGTAACTTATATAATATAATTCATATTTCGAAGATTTCTTTTTAATAAATAATTATTAATTTTAGTTGTATTTTTATTTATTACTATTTATAGAAATATATATCGATATTATTTTAAATCTGCAATATGTATTAAAAGTGAATTATATATGCAATATTACGTATTATAATTGGTTTTTAAATTATATCATGTTTGTTTGATAAGAATCTGACACATCATATTATAAGTTTATTAAAATGTGTGATCAATGTATTGTCCATCAATAAAACTTGTATTATATGTGAAATAGTAAATTGTTCTTTGTAACATGCATTAAACTTGTATTATTAATGAATTAAAAGTGATCAAGTGTAACGACCTGTTTAGTCGTTTTAAGCAGCAGATTTTATTTCTGGAAAAACTGTCTGAGTCGACGGAACCCACGACGGACCGTCATGGGCACGACGGGCCGTCGAGGGGGTCTCGTTCCAAAACACTTAGAATTCTGAAATTTGGGTACTGAAATCGACTCTCTGAACTTCGT
>NC_028639.1:63767031-63798770 GCF_001406875.1 Solanum pennellii
TGGTGATGACTTCCAGATTTTGGGGAATAATAGATGTTGAATTTTAGAAGTTATTGAATTGGTTTTTATTAATGAGTTTAAGTCTTCCGCATTACTTTCTGTTGATATTATATTGAAATGTTAGGGTTTAGGTTGGTTGGTTCGCTCACATAGGAGGGTAAGTGTGGGTGCCAGTCGCGGCTCGGTTTTGGATCGTGACATCAAGTGAAAAAAATGTTACTACTATAAATGATAAGTATATTTCTATTATAACATATTTATATAAGTTTTCCTATTTAGAAAGTACAAAAAATGAAGTCTTATAAATTTTACGTGTTATTTTTATTTGATTCTCAAAATTTAAATTATGTCATATAAATTGAAATCGTAATATTTCTTTGTGGGGCCCACTAGTAAGATGTGCCAATTTATGAGGGTAACAACTTAGTTTCTGCTCACATGGGCTTCTGTACAGTGTCTGTCATCTCAAACTTCATATAAGTTTGAGGCTACTCCCATTACCAGCCCATTTATTAGGCTATTTTGTATGGTAAAATATAAAATTTGACTAGATATCTCATTAACTTTTTCTTACTCCTCACATCATTTTTCTAATTTTATGATAGGAATTAAAGTACCAAGGATAGAAAAATAACAAAAGGGGAAAGAAACAAAATATCTATTCATATAAGATTTGGAATTGATAATGAGATAACAATAGGAGAAGAAATGAATACTACTTTGCGGTAGACATTTGGGTATGTGATTTGAGATTATGATTTCGATGTTTTGTTTATAAGAATTTGTTTAAAGTTTGAGTTTCAGTTTTATATGATCCTAAAATGCTTAACATTATTCTGTTTTATAACTTCTAATTTTAGTCAAATTCACTAATTTAACAAAATTTGTTTTAATTTATATGATATTTTTTGCTTCTGAAATGTTATTTAACTAATTTTTGAAGTTAGAATATGTTCGATGAATTCAACATTTTAAAATTATTGTTCAGATATTTAATAACTATTATTTTGATCCACTTTTAATTGTCATAGTTTTGTTTTCAAAAGTCAAACTATAGAAATTTTGACTAACATTTTATGATGTATTTTTTATCATATTGATATGTAAAAAAATGAATTTATAGAACTTTTCATATAGTTTTTGAGTATCTATTTTTTTGTTTAATATATTGAATTAATATAATCTAATTTAACTTTAAAAATTACTTAAATTGATTTACGAAAAACGTAACATGACAAATAAAAATGAACATTGAAGGAATACAAAAAGTACTATAAGTTCAAATTTTATCATTTCAATACAATGAAAAGATATTTTTTAAAAAATATTATTCTGAATTTATATAGTTAAAATTTTCAAAAGCAAAAAATACTATCTAACTTAAAATAGATAATTGTATGTACTTAAATATTGCTTTGCTATAATACGATGTGTGTCGAATTACATTTTTAAGTAGGGATACTTTGCCTAATCCTATCATATAGAATGAGACAATCCAATAGCTAATCATATAAAAAATCTATCTAGTGGTCCACCTCTAATCCTACTTTAACTTAGTCTTTGAATAACTATATTTATTACTTTAAGTAAATATCACCTGAATTCACCGAATCACGATGAAATAGTTTTAAAAAAATTTAATTTTAATTATATATTATAAATTATTTTTATGAATTTTATTATTTTAAATCAAATCACGTTAGCTGTTCCTTACTACGAACCCCCAACACCCCCAAAAAAAAAAAAACCAATACACAATCACCCAAAATTTTCTTGAGTTCAATGATTTTTTACATCGATAAGGTGCATCCATTGAATTTGGCTACGTTTTCCCGCATCTTAAACGTACAAAATGCTGCAAATATCCATGCCAATTATATTTTTGATGAATCACATGTACTTTTTTTTAAATCAAAATTTAGAAAATCATTTAAAATTAGTGATACCATTAGCAGTATTAAGTACTCTGTTCGTTTAATTATAGTTGTTTATTACTATACTATTTTTGAATGTTTAATAATATTTATTTATTTTATGAAATCAATCGATATTTTATTTTTAATTTTCAATTTATCTTTTATTAGTAATTATACTCATTTTCTATTATGTTTTTTAAAATATTATATTTATTATATTCAAAGAGTGTTATAGTAAAATTATCTTTCTAATTATATTTTTAAAAAGTGTATAAAGTTAATAATAAACGACTTATTGTTAAAGATAAGGAATTATTTACAATTTATTTAATCTTTATGTTCAATTTTAAGTAAATAATCTTGTATTCACCTTTATTGAAGATAAGGAATTATTTAAATTTTATCTTTATGTTCAATTCAAGTAAATAATCTTGTATTCACCTTTATATCCTTAAAATTATACAATAATACGAACTATCAACGTTTAAAATTAATATATTTTACTAGTCCAGATTCTTAACAAAATATTAATCAAATTTGTCATTCTAACTTTTTACTACAGCAACATATTATGTGGTATACTGAAGGGATGATTTAGTGAGTGTATAAAAATAATATCCAATCAAGTGTATTAGTAATGCAAGTATTAGTAATACATGCATTAGTTAAGTATAGATTATTTTTATGCATTGTTTGATTTGGTGTATTAAAAATAATATGCATCAAAACTGACTTTCACAATTATAGGGAAAGTATGTAGAAATACGTTGGAGGAGTAATTGAGTCTTTAATCATATTAATTAATGTATTAAATCTTTTGCATCACTAATACATATAATTAATATATGCATTACTAATACACTTTACTAAACGATCATAATAATTTAAAAAATTACTTTTGAAAATACCTTTTTGTTAGAACAATTCAGTGAAATATATTCACACACTTATTGATGACAATATCGAGTTGATCATAGAAAAATATTTGACACTAAGTGATTCATCAAATAATATGGTTAAAAATCATTAAAAGTTACTCAATTTCAAATAATAAGGACAACTATAATTAATATTTTTTGTGAAACTATGAAAATTCAATTTGAGATAATTTAAATCATCACTTGACGATTATTTTAAGAATGGCTTATGAGAATTAATTTAAAATACTTATTTGACAAAAAAAAAATTGACCATATTCTAAAATCTAATCTTCAAATATTTATTTGACCATAAAATTTGACCAAATTTTTTATATCTTCCCATATTCTTAAATTCTAAAAGATTAAAAATGCTATAAACTAGAAAAGGAAAAGAAAAAAAAAAATCAAAATCCACTAATATTATATATGACGTAATATATAAATAAATAAATGTTATAGTGAGAAAAATGAACACGTAAAAGAACATTAAAATAGTAACGCTGTAATGTTCTGGAACAGTGTAAGTCAGTAATAAGGTTAGTGTCCATCGCACGTGCCAACCTTTTTTTTTTATATATATAAAAGCCACGCCAGTTGTTCATCGATGTGGGATAAAAAAAGCAAGTGACTAGTGAGTGAGTGCCTCGTAGATTATCTCTATTGTCATCACTGTTAACCTTTTCTTGAGAATAACAACAACACTCACCATAACATAAACAAAAAGAGAGAGAGAAAAAAAACAAACTGAGCTGTGTAAAAGTTGTGAGTTGAGTCTCTCTGCATAAGCTTATCCAACAACATCAATGGGCGAGGTTTACTTTTGCTCTGTTTTGTTTTCTTCACTCTGTTCTTCATTTTCTTGTTTGTTGTTTGAGATATCTGATTTTTGGGTTTGTTATTTTGGGTTATAGGAAGAGAAGAAGCCTGTAGAAGAAGTGAAGAAAACAGAGGAAGAGAAGAAAGAGGATGCACCAAAAGTTGATGAAAAAACAGAGGAGAAGAAAACAGAGGAAGCACCAGCTCCTCCACAAGAAATTGTTTTGAGAGTTTACATGCATTGTGAAGGATGTGCTCGTAAAGTTCGTAAATCACTTAAAGGATTTCAAGGTAATGTTAAATTTTAAAGATTTAGCATGCTCTGTTTTTTTTTTTTTGGGTGTTTGAACAATTGGAAATTTTATTTATTTATGTAGGAGTTGAGGATGTTATAACGGATTGTAAGAGTCATAAAGTGGTGGTGAAAGGGGAAAAAGCAGATCCATTGAAGGTTCTTGAAAGAGTTCAAAAAAAGAGTCACCGGAAAGTAGAGCTTCTGTCTCCGATCCCAAAACCGCCGGCGGAAGAGGCTAAGAAGCCGGAAGAGAAAGAAATTGTAAAACCAGAAGAGAAAAAAGAAGAGGTTTAATTAATTAATTTAATCT
This sequence comes from Solanum pennellii, assembly GCF_001406875.1. Lineage (NCBI taxonomy): Eukaryota > Viridiplantae > Streptophyta > Magnoliopsida > Solanales > Solanaceae > Solanum > Solanum pennellii. The sequence goes on from NC_028639.1 coordinate 63,771,289, forward strand.
CGTCTTTTTTAATTTATTCTCACGCGAGTTTTTGTTTCTTTTTATGATACTTTTTTTTTCTCTCTTTAGTCTTTTTCCTTTCTGGGTTTTTGACTTTTTGTTTGTTTTTGAGTTAATTTTGATTAAAATATGATATATTTCTGCAGCCTCCTCAAGTGATTACTGTAGTTCTGAAAGTTCACATGCATTGTGAAGCTTGTGCTCAAGAAATCAAAAGGCGTATTCAGAAAATGAAAGGTTTTTAATTATTTTTTTTTCGCTTACAAAAATCATTCCTTTCTGGACTGAATATTCTCTTTAGTCTTTAAATATTCAAATACAATGATGAATCTTTAGAATATGTTATGTTGATTATTATTTTTTTTGGGGTTTGAAGGTGTTGAGAATGCAGAACCAGATTTGAAGAACTCACAAGTAGCAGTAAAAGGGGTTTTTGAGGCAACACATCTGTTGGATTATGTAAGCAGGAGAACAGGAAAAAGGGCAGTTATAGTGAAAGTAGAACCAGAAAAGAAAGAAGAGGAGAAACCTAAAGAAGAGAAGAAAACAGAGGAAGGTGAAAAAGACGCGAAAAAAACAGAGGAAGGAGAGAAGGGCGGCGGTGGCGGAGACAGCGCCTCCGCCGTCACTGCTGGTGCAGCTCCTTCGGAAGGTTCCGAAGGAGCTGCTGCAGCAGCTAAAGAAGTTGGTGGTGTTGAAGAAGATCCAAAACTAGAAATGAAGAAGAATGAGTTTTACTACTATTACCCACAGCAGCCAAATTACCATCATTACCCTCAAATATATGCATCACATGAGATGTATAATCCTTACCCTCCACAAATGTTTAGTGATGAGAACCCCAATGCATGTTCTGTGATGTAAATTAGTAAGAACATGAAGGGTAATATGTGGAAAGAATTAGAGTTATGGTCACATGGGAAATGTCCATGTCCATTTCTCTTAACTTGTTGTTTATGGTTGTGCTTTACATGTGGCCCTGTCTGGGGGACCTTGCAGCCAAAAAAAAACCTAGAGAATTTTGTAAGCACTTTGTACCTTTTTCATGGGTTTTTTTTAATTATATAATATTCTTGTTATATAATACTAGTTCTAACCATATATAGTAGTGTATTTGTTACACTTGCAAGGTGTTTTTTATTGTCAACCAGTTTGTCGTATTCAGTTAAATTACATCACATAAATTATTCAGTTAAATTACATCACATAAATTGAGATAAAAGGACGAATTTGGTGAAGTAAAACTTTTGCTTTTTTACTTGTCTTATATTTAAAGGTTGAGGATTGTTTGTTGGATTATGCTTATTGTTAAAGTGTCACATCTATATATTGGTTGGTTGTATATGGTAGTGTGTCAATTCTTTTAATCTTAGTAATTCTCAACTAAAATCTACAAGTGAGTTGGAGGTTGGTAAAGATCTAATATGACAAAAGTTTATTAGCTTGTGTTAATAATGGAATTTACTTAAACATAAAAGACAATTTAGCTTAGGATCTTGTAATACTATGTTAAAAGTGAATAATATTGCATTGTATAGGGTAAAATAAATACAAATTAATAAAGATGAAAAGACTTGGTGATTTGTACAAAAGTTTTAATTACCAAAAAAAAAAGGGATTTGATGTGCATTCACGAGCTAAACATTTCATTAGAATGACAAAAACGTGAATTTTTTTTTTCTATTCAGTTTCAAACACGCCAATTGTAAGTTAATTAATACACACATCACTTTTTTGCCTCTCCATCTCAAATTACTTGTTACGTTTTTTATTTTGGAAGTTAGATTGATTATTTAAAGTTAAATTATAGTACTTCCACTACTTAGATATTAGTGAAATTATAATATCACATCGTAAGCAATGCACTTTATCTTTTAAAAAATATAAAATTTTGTTAAAGAAATAGGCAAATATAAAAAAAAAATTCAAACATTCATCTTATACTATTTCAAGCAATTGAAAAAACCCTTAAAAATTTAATAAATATGGAATAAAGAACGTGTTAACTTAACTTTATATTTTTGAAATAGAAATTATTTCAAAAAAAATTATTTACGTATTTTTGAATATTTGTATGATGAAAAAGTCCTTCTTTAGAGGCATAATATTCTAATCCATATGCCATGATGATGATCACGACTTCAAAGACGATATGATTATTTTTGCTTTTGCATGAGAAATAGTACATTGCGTTATCTTTATGGCTGTGTGTTAGCAGAAATATGTAAAATTTATTATTTTTATTATCATTTGCTTCGTGAGATTTTATATCGCGTGTTTAAACACAAATTTAATTTAATAATACTTGATAAAAAAATTATTTTTATTTGTTATCAAATTTTATATCAAATTAAAACTTATAGATAAATAAATTGAAACATCGAGAATAATTATTATTATTTTCTTTGTCTAAATTTATCTAATTTTTTTTTATTTTTTAAGAGTTAGACAGTTTAAGTTTGATCAAAAATTTACACATGAAATCTTTAATTTTTTAAATTGATTTAAACTACCTAAAGATACTATAAATAATAATAACTGATAATTTAAAATATTTAAATATCTAGAAAAAAACTTACCATAAAAATTAAATTTATTAAAATTTCAAAATCTAAAAAGTGTCATATAAAGTAAGTCGGAGGGAGTAATACTAAAGATCCACTGTGAGTAGTACGTTGTCCAAGGCAGTGAGTGCAATATGCAGAAATAGGGTTACAATGATATCATTTAACTTTTGGTGGTAATCAAGTACACACTCACGGCTTTAAATTTGTGGTCATACTATCACTAAGTACAGTACTATATCATATACCCTATTTTGAAATCGTAGGTTCGTTTGATTCGGAATAAATTATTTTTGGTTAAGTTATTCTTTTTGGTTTTGAAATTCTAGGATAACCTCTGTATTGGGTGAGTATAGGAAATATAAATCGTATTAAGTAAGTCTATACGATAGTCTCAATTTAGAAGGAAGGATCGATCCCGATTTATTAGTGTAGATAATTACCCTTTAAATCAATCGAGTCATTTAAAGAACGGTTAAGTTATTTCATTATATTCATTTAACTTATAGGTGTAAAATGATAGGATAAATATCATAAAATTGTCTAACACCTTTAGTTAAATTAAGAATAAAATAATATTTCCTCTGTCCCTACTTACTTGTTCATATTTTCTCTTTTAGTTGCACCTATTTATTTGTTCATATTTTCTCTTTTAGTTGTTCATATTTCCTCTTTTAATTGTCCTTATTTACTTGTCCGTTTTGACAAATCAAGAAATGACAATTTTTTTTCCTATTATACCCTCATTTAAACTTCTTGAAAATTTCCAAATTTTAATTTATTATTTTCGAAACCATAATTAATAAAAATAAAATTATAATTTTTCTATACTAATTATTGTTATCTTAACTAAATAGGGACAGAGGGAGTATTACATTTTTATTTATGAAATTATTTATAAATAAGGATAGAACTATGCTTGCATCACTTCGTTATCCTCTTTCTCTTTTTGATCGAACCATTGCATCACCTATTTAGACCCTTTTTTGCTTTTAGGCTAATTAGTATTATTAAGTTCCTATTTTTTTTAAAAAATAAAGTTCCCATTAATTCGTGCATGTATAACTTTATTTAACAAAATTAATGAACGAATCTAATTTCTTTAATAAAATATATAAAAAAAAAAGAAAATCTTTCAAATTCAAAATTATTAAGATATTTAGGAAAAAAATAATGAAAAGTTTCAAGATTCCACGTTAAAGTTTATTGTACTTGAAGGGTACAAAAGCTATACAACTAATTAATTTAAGCCACAAAAATCAATGTGAGATTAAATAAAGTTTTAAACAATGGGTAGACAATTGACTATCCCATTGGAATATAAATAATGACCTCCCTCACCCTCTAGGCATTGTATAATCTTGTTTAATCTACTAGCTAGGTCTTTTTTTTTTTTTTTGGGTTGTTAGTACTGTCACTATTAAATTGTGAATTAATAGTAAATTTGTGTTATAAAATAAGATTTTTTCATATGACTATTACATTGAGAAAATGAATGATGAGAAACATATTTCTTTAGAAATATATAGGGGGAAGCTTTTTAATTTTTTGTATGAAAATATTATTCATACTGTTTTTTCTTTTCTCACTAATTCAATCAAAATATATATAGAAATAACTGTTCTATAGAATATTTATAAATGAGAAATATCAATGAAAAACTAATACTAATATTTTTTTAGTGATTTGTGATTAAGCCACTTTGAAGAGTATTTTTTTCTCAAAGTGGATTAATTGTTTTCAGTCATAAAAATGAATTTTTTAGAAGTAAGATTCAAGTTAAAATAACATTAAATTTACAAATGCTATTTTTCAACTCAAATTTATAGCTATGCCAAACATGCATGTAATTTTCTTTTTGAAAGACTTCAAAATATTTAGGGATGAAAAAATTAAACCTAACTTGTTCGATTGGTTCAATTCATTTATATTTGGGTGGATTTTTAACCTGTTCATTCTCTAGCTCAATTCAAATTTCAATTCGTTAAAAGTTAGTTGATATATAATCCGAATTGGCTCATGAAAAATTCTGTCGATTTTTTTTTTTAAAACGACTTTTGCTCAATTTGATATGTTATATATAGAAATTGGGCTGAGTTGAGCCTTAACCTGTTCTATAACCTAAGGCCTAATCCATTTTGACCCAAGCAATTTGAGTTGGATTGAGATTTGAGCCGATTATTATCTGAACTATCATGACCCGTGCAAATTTAACTCAACCTACCTAGTTGCTACCCCTAGTAATATCCGACATTTTATATATAAATTTCTTTTCACTCTTCTAGCTTATAATAGCGTTTGTTTGCATACGGAACAAAAGTAAATTATATACTTCCTCCATCCATTTTTAGTTATCGTGTTACGTTTTTCTAAAGTCAATTTAACTAATCTTCAAAGTTAAATTAGATTAAAGTAATTCGATATTTCAAACCAAAAGATTTAGATATTTTAAGCTTATATAAAAAGTATTTTTAATTATAATTTTTTGCATATTAATATAATGAAAAAACATATTATAAAATGTTAGTTAAAATCTTATAATTTGACTCTGGAATTGAAACTACGAAAACTAAAAGCGGACAGAAAAAGTAAATTTTAAAGAAAGAAAAATAAGTGAATAAAATCCTTAAATATAGTTGTTGGGGCTGAAATCGACAATTTATTTTGAACACCAAAACTCAAAAATGTGTATTAAATGGAAGGATTCCGATGATGAACATTGTGTTCCCTATGTCATCTTCATTTTTTATTTTTTCACACTTTGTCTTAACGAAAAATACAATTTGTCTTTGTTTAACAATTAGAGTATTCTGGAAAGAATTTAGTTTACACTAATTTATCTTTTTCTTAATTAATCAATATAAAAACATTACAGTAAATAGTACTGATATTTATTGATCCAGTTTTTAAGTCACAATAATTTAAAAATATTTTTATAGTATTTGAGAATTTTTTTGAAAAATGCTTATTTAAGCCAAAAGTTACAAATCTTAGCTTATATTTTTTGGCTTATTTTTATCATTTTAATTCAATATCAAGTGCTCATGAGACATTTTAAGTCTACCCAACACTAAAGAGTATTTTAAAAAGGTATTCCCTCTGTCCCTATTTACTTGTCCATTTTGACAAATAAAGAAAGAACAAAAAAATTCCTATTATACCCTTATTTAAACTTATTGAAAATTTCCAAGTTTTAATTCATCCTTTTTGAAACTATATTTAATAAGAATAAAATTGTAACTTTACCATGTTAATTATTATTATCTTAATATGTGTGCCTTTTCTAAAGTGGATAACTAAATAGAGACAGAGAATATAAAATACCGCTCATCTATGTACATACATTTGGAATTTACTATTCATATGCTATGTATTTTAATGGTATAAAATATGTAATTTTTGTAGTCTTATTAATGTATACCGTCGAAGTATACCATTTTATACATTATATACCACAAGGATATACAACGTATACACATATTTTTCATTTTCACCTTTGAGTCAAAGTAAAAGTACCTGTACATTTTAGTAGCATAAGGTGAGGATCAAAGTGCTCTCACAGTTTCAATATAAGTGTTTTAATTTGAATGCATATAAAAAAATTTAAGATAAAGAGAGATTTTTGAATATTAAAAATTTGTCTAGTGTTTGAAATATAATGATCTTCAACTTAAGAATGTTGAAATGAAAAACCTTACTGCTCGTCTTGGGATAAATAAAAAAAATGAAAGAAAACAACTTAATTGTTTAATTTGATTATAGATATTTTTTGTTTCATTTTGAAAACTTTTCTTTAAAAAATGTACCAGGCTCAAAAAAACTAGTATAATCAAAATATACTTACAAAATATAACTCAAATACTTATTTAAAATAAAAATGACATCCTTATAAAATTAAAATATTTTACGTTTCAACTTCAAAATTTATAATAAAACGAAACCAACAGAGAGGGAGTATAATATGAGTATAATTAGAGTAGGCCGTGGAGCCCCAAGTGATGTGCCAAAATATTTTTACTGGAATAGGTCACGTGACTGCCAGTATTGCATTTCTAATCATTTGGCGCTTTTACAATTTTTATCCATTTCTCCTCTTTTTTCTGCGAAAGCCTAAATATCCCTAGTAATTAGAAAGAAAAATTATATATAATAGTAAATTAATAACCTAAAATAAATAAAGTAGCTAGGGTTTGATTTAATTGTGCTTCATAGCAAACGTTTGCAAAAAATTGTCAGGTTCTTCTCTCCCAAATATTCGCTCGCTACTCTCCTCCAATGTCTCGCTCGCTTCCTCACTTTTTATACAAACACAAGTGTATAAAAATTGTTTCTAATTGTATAAAGCAGAGAAAATTGTATAAATACATCTATTTTTGTTCCTCTCTCTCCCCTCTTTCAGATCTCGCTCGCCACTCTCCCAAATCTCGCTCGCCAACCTCGCCTTTCTCACTTATACAAACTGAAGCGAAATGTATAAATTGCGTTTCTGTTTGTATAAAGCGTGAGAAAATTGTATATACACATGCAAGTACATATATTTTCGTCCTATACACTTATAATTATACAATAAAAATACTCCCCTGCCCAGTTTCTTTTGCCTTTCTCTCTTTCTCGTTTTATACAATTTTCAAATTGTATCTAATTTCTCTCTTTCTCGTTTTATACAATTCGATTCAATTGTATATTCCTTGTCAAGTCTCTTTTGTCTTTCTCTCTTTCTCATTTTATACAAATTCAAATTGTATATAATCGTTCTATATACTTATAAAATAATACAATTCATTTTATACACTTCATTTTTATACAGTTCTCTGCCCAAGTGTCTTTCTCTTTCTTGTTTTATACACTTCGTTTTATAAAATTTGCTTCAACTGTATATGTATAACGAATTATACAGTTTCTATGTTTGCTATGGAGCGCAATTATGTAAACTTTGCTATAACATACAAATATGAATTTTTTATTTGCTATATGTGAAAGTTGCCCTAATTAGAATGGTTCCTAAAAACATATATAACAATTTTTATATATAGTAAACACAAAAATTATATATTTATATATTATAGTTATAATTTTATAAAAGTATGCTTCATAACAAATTTTATGTTTGTTATAAAGTTTTTGATTTTTATAATTCATTAGATGTGACCAATTTTATACAAATTTTTTAGTTTTGCATAAATTCATTTATACACTTTAATTTGTATGATAAGATATGTATTTATATAATTATACGTGTGTAAGCCGAAATGATATATATATTTACATTTGTAAATACACTTTTCTCTCGCTTTATACAAACACAAACGCATTTTATACATTTGTATACTGAATGGATAATTGTATATCGAAAAGGACTAATTGTATATCGAACCAGATGACAAAAAAATTGGATGTTTGATGCGAATTACAAATAAAATAAACTATGACTATAACATTTGATTTGAATTAATAATTTGTTATTTCATACATTTTTTCCTATTTTAATTGCCTAATTTTTATTACTTCCACCCTCCCTAATTACTTGTTTAAATCTCATTTTTTTAGTTATTTATAATTATTTGTCCATTTTGATAAATTAAAAAAAATAATATTTGATGTTATAATAACAATGACACCATCAATTGTTGATATTACGTACCTGCTATTCGTGAATCATAACAATTACTTACACAATAAGAAATAATAGAATCAAATGTTGTATCGCGTCTTTTTTCAAATTACAAAAATCAATACAAAAATAGTGTTGGAGTCAAAGTGGATCCGCCCCTGATACTAAAGAAGGGAACAACTTGTACAGTACTCTCTCTAATTACTTAACTACTCACTACTTATACAATATGTTGACAAAAGAAATTACACACTGCAAAAAATATGAATGTAAGGAAGAATTAGCAGATAACACTAACTAGTTCATTGTTTAGGCTGCCATATGGACCTGGCTCGAACCACCTCTCCTTGATCGGCCTCCATACGAATCAGATGTGTGCATTCCATTCCACTGTTTTCATCACTTTCCGATGTTGCTATTTCTCTCATTGTTGTCATGGACTGAAGCACATTTGACAATTGACATTCACGTCGATACTCTAATGTCAAGCTCATTAAGTGGCTGTCTTCTAAAACATTAATAGGAACACTCTGCAAACACAGAAAAGAACAGTTTCACTACCTTCAAACATGAATCAGTGGTAAACCTTAACGTTATAAGATAAGAGTTCTTACAGTCAGGTCACCTAGTTCATAATAATGAATTAGAGACAGGTAAGAATACACTCATAATGAGGAAAGTCTTCGCACTGTCAATGTATATTATTGTATGTGCTAAAGCAGTTACAAATGACTCAAAAGGCTTTCAATTACCTCCAAAATCCATCCAATATATTTGACATTGTTGACATGTTGATTGGCATCCATGTCACTCCACCGCGGCTATATCAAAGATTAGACATGACTAGTTAAAGTTATGCAAGCTAGCTGTATATGTATATATCAAACATCTTTTTCTTTTGTGGAATATATATGGATGATTAATATCTTACAGCTAAGCCGGAAGAGATAATTTGAGCGGTTTCATCGTTGAGTTTCTCAATCTTTTCAGAATCAATTTGTGCAGTAGGTATTGCAAATTTGTTGATGTAGAAAGGTCGAACTTCTGCTTTGACCTGCTCCGGGATTTTGGATAACCTTCTTGTTTCTCTGTTCATTATCACCCATGTGCTGCAAATACTACCATTTTTTCAGTAATCAATCTCAAAAAGAAAGAACATAATATACATATAGGTAATAAAAGTAATGTTTATATGTACCTTGTTGCTTTTGTGATGATGTTGCCAGTGTTGGAGTCGCGAATGATCCAATCCCTCCTCATTCCATTTTTACCTGCTGCATCTACCCATGTATCTATCTCTACCACATCTCCCCTGCAATTCTGAATCGCGTTAGTTTGTCCTTCTTTTTGATGATAATATCAAATGGAAAGAGGAATACCAGGAGCTATATTGTTCGACTTTAATCTGTATGCGAGTGACTACCCATATGAGTTTCCTAAGGCTCATCTCTCGTGTAGCCCCAAATCCATTACTACCAACCCCTGAGCTTGCTACATGATTTAGAGCTGTCTCCTGCAATATACTATCACATTTTTAACATGATTTCTTCCTTGAGTATTTAGGCCAAGTAAAACTCAACCAAACATTCAAATTAGGTGTGGTCTACTAATGAATAAAGTAGGTAAAAACCGCGATAAGTACAACAACAATAACATATCCAGTGTAATCTCACAAGTTCGGGTCTGGTGAATTTGGTTTGTACGCAACGTTACCCTTACCGTGGTTCACAAGTATATCATAATCAAAATCAAGCATGAAAGAAATGATAAAAAAAAAAACAGTAGAAACAACAAATAATACAGTAACCATATCAACAATGTGATTCGAAATCATGGAAGATCAAAGTTCGAATTTCAAAAATAAACGAACCTGAAGGAGATTCATGATAGTTTCCATTGTAGCAGTTTTATCAGGCCCAATTTCATAAGACCTAATCACAAAAGACTGTCTATACACAAACCGCTCATCCACAAAATTCCCCAACATATATGAATGATTCACCGATGACGACGACGAAGACGATCCCGGTTCAGTTACTACATTTCCCCTTTGCCCTACATGAACACCATTAATCTTCTTCCCATTAATCGTTTCAATACTCTTCGAATTTCCGCTTCCGCTTGCGCTAGCGTTCACCGCCATCAGTTTCTTCTTCATATTACAACCAAATTTCAGAATCCGGCATTCCTTCACCTGAAGCTCTGTGTTCGACAAATGAATCGGGTAATGTAAACTGCATAAATCTCTAATCATCATCAGTGCCATTTTTACGTTCTAATTATCTGCTAATGTATTGATTAATTTTGTAATTAAGTAGATGAGATTAAAATTGTTGGAGTAGGTATAACAACTTGGTGGAAATGGAAATTGATTAATGGGAATAATTAAGGGATTTTGCAGCTCAACCACCTGTTAATCAGTAGACAGGAAAAATGGATTAGAGATTAATTAGTTTATTTTTTTCCTCCATCACAAACTGACACGCAAAATTAGAGAAACTACTTGCTTTTCTGTTTTGTTTTTGCTTGTTTTATGCAAAACAACTTAAATATGGATTTCAAACTCTACGGATGTGCATCAACAATTTGTTTTTGGACATTCACTGTTTTTTCCTTCTTTTTTTTTTTTAAAAAAAAAAGAATAATTAGTTACTTGAGTTATAGAAGGAACCTAACAAATAGTTGGATTATTTGAATATCCATTTTTTTAATAAAAATGCAATATTTTAGTAAAAGAAGTGTAATATTTTAGGATAAATGACATGAATCTCTCCTTTTTAACTTTTCTTATTACCGTATGCCTGTTAGTTTTACAATTCACAAAATTCTAACTTTTACGCATTAAATTAATGTATTAGTGTATCAAATTAATGTATTTGCGCATCAAATTAATGTATCTCACGCATCAGATTAGTGTATCATGTATAAAATGTAATGTATCTTACTTAACGATTAATATATCTCGTGCATCAGATTAATATATTAGCGCTTATATTATTGTATCAGCTTGAAGTATTTTTGTAATTATAAACTTATACTGGACAAATGATAATTTTGTCTTAAAAGTACGTGATTTCTATCCTTTGTCCAATATTTTATTTAGAAGGGAGTTGGATCGATTACTTTTAGTGATTTTTGACTTTTCTATAATAATTATTTTTAAAGGTGTTTGAGAAAGATATTAAGAGATATCCTTTTATGTACTTACTTTAAGTCAAGAAAATAATTTTTTTTTAAAAAAGTTAAAAGCCAAAAATTAATTACGATCACCTAATGAATTTTACCTTATAAAGCTACTCAAGCAAAACCAATCCAAACACCCCTTATATTTAGGCTGTGTTTTTTTTTTCTCTTTAAATTTGTAATTTTTTATTTGTCCTTCAACATTTTAAATAATAAATAAGTGATTATAACCTTGATATCTAAATAACACACAATTATGCGTTGGACACATTTATATATTTTTGTATCATAACATCTCAGAAGTTATACAATAAAGGCCTAACAATATGCTCGTGTACAACAAAATAACAAATAACTTATTTGTCACATTACTTTATATGTCTATATAATAATATAACACAAATTATATCGTAAAAGAAACAAAAAAGTTATATTATATATTGAGTGCATAGTTTACACAAAAAATATACCATGCAAGACATAACAAGTTTTTTTTATCATATGTTAGAGTGCAATATGTTATATTTTTCTAAAAAAAAAATACAAAATCACTTGAATGTTTTTTTTGATTTTTCATTCGATGTTCAAAGACCACATTGAAGACTTAATTAAATTCGGATTGAACACTGCAAAGTCAGTTCGAAGTGACGCTCCCAATAAAAAAAATTTCATTACTAAGATTAAATTTAAAATCTCTGATTTAAAAAACTTTCGCTTAAAATCTCTGATTTAAAAACTTTTGCTAATACACCACAACCAACGATGGTCAGTAGTATATTCTACTATCTCACATTAGCTATCAAATATTTTTTTCTTTTTGTAAATATTAAAAACCTAGGCCTCAAATTACACAATTTCATTTTCAAACCGAAATTTGCCCAAATTTTTGCCCGTTCTACAGTGCAGCTATCTTGCAACAGCAACCAAAATATCATCGATTCGCAGAAAAAGGAAGCAAAATCTCAAGTAAATTCTCAGTTTCGCATTCAATTTTAGTTACTCATACTGCATTTACATATTGATTTGATGTTTTTAATTTCTGGGTAGTTTTCAACTTCTTATGTATCAAGATTCTGTCTTTACAGTATCTCGAATGGATCCGGAGGCTGCACGTACAGCTCGTGATTCACTGGAGCTTGTATTTCATATGTCGAATATTCTGGACACTGGCCTCGATCGTCACTCTCTTTCTGTTTTGATTTCCCTCAGCGATTTGGGTCTTAACCCTGAAGCATTGGCTGCTGTAATTAAAGAGCTTCGCCAAGAAAACCCCTCGTCTGCACCTGCTTCTGCTTCTCATCAAAGGACAATGCCCCCCTCAGTGCCTTAGCCAGGTTAATCTTTAGTGGATTTGTCAAATTTCAGGAAAAGCTCTTGGTTTTCGGCTTCTTTTTTTCTCACTGTTAATTTTGTGTGTAGTTTCTCTCTGTCTTCATTGGGTATTAAGCACAAGGTGTAATGTATTATGCTGCTTTGTCTCTTTACCAAAACAAAGTAGTTGTGTATGCTTGTTATTGACTGTATGTTCTTGTAATGTGCATTAGCTGATATTTATTGACTTCATTTGTAGTTTAAATGATTATGGTTGTCCAATCCAAAGATTGGATTTTTATTTAATCTGCCAACTGTCTATTGGAAACAACCTCTCTATCTCTGAGGTAGGGGTTGGGCTTGCTTACACTCAACCCTCCCGGTTTACCGGCAAAACAGTACATTTGAATTTCTAATAAGATCAAGGACACGTGTGTTGATTTAACTTGTTAGATTTGGTAATTAGAGTTTGAATTTATTCGTGAATAAATAAAGGAAACAAAAAGGTAAATAAAGTAAGTGAAGAAAGTTGTATGAAGAGATATGGCTCCGATGTTGAGTGTTTAAACTGGATCCTGTGTTGTTCGAGTGATCTTAGTTTCAAATCCAGGATCATTTGAGTGAAGTATGGAAAGCTTGGAGGACAAGATTTTGAGAGTAATGCTGTTGTCTTTCTTGGTATCAGACCCCATCACAATTGTATTAAAACTACTATTTATAGATTACAAAGGTTAATACACCAACCAATAGAAAAGCTCCACTCGAGCCCTACTAATGGATGCTTTCCACGTGGGAAATGTCGTTAGTGGTGCCAACTAATATTCCTATGATGTGGTTAGGATATTTGTAAGATCATATCTGGCGAATCCGTCCTTTTGTCCCTTTTTCCACGTTAGCAAGACATGAGTCCCTCTTCATCTCTGAGCCACAAGTTCCCACCTTTTTCCGTTGACAACCATTCTGCGGCCTCTGGGGATCGCTGAGGTTGATCTTCTCTGAACGCATCTCCGAGAATAGTTCATTCCACCTAATTAATTTCCTTGAGCAAATTTTGTTGGTTTCACGTGTTCTTTTATTTAGCCATGTATACGAGATACTCTTTACCCAATACACTCCCCAGACCCCACTTTGTGGGACTACGTACGTTATTGTTGTTCTTATTGCTGCCAACTGGTTCAAGTAAAGAATTGATGCCATGTTTATGTTGCAAGAAGTGGGTTAGTTCCCTTGTTACCAAGATTTGACCATTAAGCGATTGTTACAGTTTAAACATTCTATATATTATTTACAGGCTTATTGGTGTATGCTATTCAGTTCTTACAAAAAAAAATGTTTTATTTGCTTGTCACCGACTGTATGTTCTTGTAATGTGCATTGGTGACTTTGTTTCCAGTGCAAAAGACCATGGTGGTTCAATACAAGCCAATCTTCCTAACCGCGCGCGGGCCGGGCTTAGAGCGCGTGAAACTCATCACTACCTCGTAAGGGCGTTGAGACCATAGCATGTTACACGAAAGCGCCGCTTTCTCTGTAGTGTTGTAATTGGGTATTTTATAATCATCCAAGTGGCTAAGGAAAAATCTGATACCAAAGGCAAACTGAAACACTAAACCTTCTGGCCATTCGGCTAGTCTTAACGTTTAAACATTCTACATAAGCTGTTATATATCTAGATATTTGAATTGCTTTGGTAGATTCTAAGAATGAGAGAATTGGTGAATGTGCTTGGTTAGCAAATCACATGTTTTGTCATTACTCATCACGTTTCGTGCTATGTGCGGAGTTACCAGCTAAACCATATGCCACAAGGTTTATCTCTATTGAAGAGTCACATCTCTTATTATTTGATGGAATCAAAATCTATTTGACGAGCTATAAAATTGTAGAAGGATTATAGGAACTTTGTCTGTATCATATTCAGTTTCATATTCAACTTTTGGTGTTGGAATGCCCTCTTGAAAAAGTTGTCCTTCTCATCTTCGGTTTTGGTTTATTTGTGCTTTTATCCCTGGCGTCGCTAAGCTTCTTATTTCTGTTCATGGATGTTTACCTCGACATGGTTGAAAACTTGAAATATTGGATAATGTAATCAGAATTTCTTTGGTGTAATCTACATTAGAAATAAATGGTTAGGTTTTATTAGGTAAGAGTATTGAAGCAATGAACTGGAGTATTGTCATTTTGAGGATGATTGACAAACATTTTAAACTTCTCATGTCTACATCAAATTTACTTCCAATCTTGCACTCTCTTGATTACCCAGTAGATTTTGAACTAAGTGAATAGTGCATGATCTTATATATGCAAAGGCGTCCTTGCAGTTTCTTGCTTTTACACTTAAAAATCCAGCATTGTCACTTACAATGTCACTGTAAACATATGTTAGGTTTTTGAGTTAGGAGGCTTGTTTCTCTTCTCAATTATTATGTTCCAAGCCTGATCTGGTTTTTTCAACCAAATATACTTGAAGGTATCACCCATCTTCCTTGGCTTCCTATAAACAGTCAGCTCATCATCACTCTCAAAAAGCAAACTGATGTAACATAAAATCCTTTCGACATGAGATATCTGCTTAAGTTATCTTGTCAAATATCTTCCCCTAAGATAGTACTATCATTTCCTTCTATTGTAAATTCAGTTGCTCATCAGATGTATACGTAAAATGAACTCATAGTATGAACTGTAATAATTGAACCTGCTTTATCGGTGATTCATCTATGGGCATGCAAGAGAAATGCACAGAAGTCCTTTGGTCCCTTCTTTTTCTCTCTCCAACAAGTTTTAGCGGGTCTTGAAACACAATCTGTTGCTCTAGAGCTAGTCTGTTGAAGGTGAATGTAGATGGTCCTCAAGGATTTGGTCTCGTAGTACGGGTGCAACTTGTGATATATAGGTTAGCTGCACATCACAGGTTCGAACCTTGCCAGCCTAGTATTAAGTGGAGAAGGGTAGAGGGGTCGGTTTACCATCGAGTTTCGGACCATGTGCTAATGATCCTTGAGGATTTCTCGGTTATCAAAAACAAAAGTGAAGGTGGATGGTGCTTGTAGAAACTGAGGCGGAGCTGCTATCATTTTTCATGGTTGTTACTGATTGATAGTTACCCACCATCTACACGAATTTTCCACGCCAAACCTCTGCTATTGTTTTGTGGTTGTGCGTGTTGCCAATAGTCAGTATAGGTCTATAGGATGACCGATGACTACTGTTTTTTTCCATCTTGTTTAATTTGTCAGGCCTATGAAAATATGCTTAACCTTGATAAGTAATATCCTCCTGACTTGTGTGTTTTGGCAGCGGAAAGTTATAGAGCTTTGGGGTGTTGGGGTGGGTGCGGCTGTTTGCTTGAAATAAAGCAACAACATATCCTGAATTGGGATATTTTTTGTAATGGATGATTGTTGTTCTCTTGAAGCCAGCCTTTGTTCTTTTTGGAAGTCATGACAAATGGACCCGCTTTGTGTTTGCTTCCTGTTTGACTTTAGTTTTCCATCTTTTGTTGATTGCTCTTACAACTCGGGCTTGAAGCTTCTATTAGTGCTGAGGTGAGGTATGACATCTTATAAGGGGGTTGGGGGGGTTGAGTCCCATCCAACAGTGATCGTAGGTTGTTTCAAATTTATTAGCCCATAGGCCAACCATGATGAGTCTTGGTGTTAGCCCTTTTTGCGTCTTAAAGTACTCCATAGAAACTGCAGAGCTAGCTGTGGGAAGTTCTTTGTTCTTTAACTTCAAATAATAAATTTCTTGTGTGTTTTCACCCCATTGTAATCTTGACTATTTTTTCTGGTTCGAGTCCTGGGTTCACAATCACAATTCACAATAGGGAGAAGAAGAAAAAAAAGGAAAATCAGGTGATTTCTTTTCTTTTCTTTTATTTATTAATTTATTTATTTTGGTAATAGATTACTTTTTATTTACTTAATCCTTGATTGATTGGTAGATGTGGGTTGATGATAGATAACAGGTACCCAGATTAGTACAGGTACACCTAACACTGTCATTATTTTTTAAAAAAAGAACTAGTTTACTGAACAAAGTCAGGCCATAATCATGGGAATAGGTAAGTTAATAATTAGAGGGTAAACTCTAAAATGAAGGGTAATAAATGGGTTAGGTGGTCAATCTTACCTTAAATATATGTACCTATTAGTATTGCATATACCACCAAAAATTGCATAGGTAATAATATTTCTTTCATTCTTAATCAAAGTTTTGTTGTTTGAGATTGAGAAGTTGAGCCACCACATGGTATGCACACTGAAAAGGAAACAATAAAGCATGAGGGACTTCAATGGAACAACATTTTTTGATTCTCCGTTTATCATATAATCAATCCAGACGCCTCTCTCCTGATTGAAGATGAATAGTATCTAGTTATCGATAACATATATGCAAATTTGCTTAGTCAAGATTTTGAGAAACACAAAATTTGGTCAAAGTTACTTTTTTTAATGTATGAAACTAAAGTATATTTCTACTTGTATAATGATCATCATCATTTTTGCTTTGTATTATTTAAATGGAATCAACGGTTGCGTTTATTGAATTATGTTGATGACTCTCTTAGTCTTTCGAAGAAAATCAACATAAATCAAAAGGTTCTATCCAAAAATTTATCTTTAAAGTGAAATAGTCATGCATCAACGGTTTATGGTTAGACAAATATCCTAAGAAACTGCATAAAATGATTGCCTATTACACGATTCACTGATCATGCGCAGAATCACGTATTATTCTGCGTAGAAGAATAAGAATTAAGAAATTAATTTAGGCAAAAAACATCTCTTTTCTCAATCCTATAAAGGCAAGTCAATATTTTCCTATACGTGCCTATCTCAGTAATCATGTTTTTTTTTTCTTTTATAATTTTATTACGTTAGATTCGTTTTTTTAAAAAACTAAATTCAAGTTACGTCTATCTAGAACCATTTTTGATTTGACTATAGACCTTTAAATAAATCTTAATTTAAATATTTGAAATACTAATATTTAGATACTATTACAAATAAACATATATTTATTGAATTCACTAATATGCACTAACCATATAATATAATTTATTATATATAACAAGTTAAATTATATATGATAAATTATTTTATATTAACTTGATTTTGAAAATGTATTTTACTCCGCTAACTGAAAATTATTTTTGATTCTTGAAAATATGTTTGATGATTAATCCTTCTTTTTGAGATAGGAAGTGAATGAACATTAACCAAATCAGTAAAATATCTCATTTTTTGTTATTTCTAAAATTTGTTTGGGTCAATTTAGACAATAGGAATTGCTCAAATATGGAGGGATCAAATTCCAATTGTACTGAAATTGACATATCACATGCATCTTAGAACAAATTACACAAATGTTGACAAAAAAAAAAACAACTTATAGTCGTATATGAACTAAATTTGACGCAAGAAAACCTATAGTCGAATATATATCTAGCACACCTCTCCATTGCGTGGGCATTATTCTCACTATTACTGTTTCAGTATGTTTGTTTTATTTATATTGTGTTAATTTTTTTTGTCTCTTTTCCGTTATAATAATTTCTGAATTATTGTAACTTTTGAAATTACATATTTATAATCACAAGATTAGGACATTTTGATACAATATACGTATCTTTAGTTTGAGTCCGGAGTCTAAAGGGTACAAAATATTAACAAAAATTTTAAAACGGTATATAAAATTTTATATTAACCAAAATGGTAAAATCGCTGCACCAACAGCGACTTACCCCACCGGAAAAAGCAAAATCGCTGCCTCTGCAGCGATTTTGTAAAATGTGATTTTTTTTTTAAAAAAATGAAATCTCTGCCTAAGCAGCGATTTATACAATTTTTTTTTTAAAACAATAAGGAAATCGCTGCCCCAGCAGCGATTTAAAAAAAAAATTAAAAAAAAAAGAAATCGCTGCTGGGGCAGCGATTTCATAATAAAAAAATTTTTTTAAAAAAAATTAAGGAAATCAATGCCCCAGCAGCGATTTAATATTTAAAAAAAAAAAATTTTTTTAATGAAATCGCTGCCCAGCAGCGATTTCTTTATTTTTTTTTAAAAAAAAATTTGAAAAAATATTTCAACAATTCAATTAATATGAAATGGAGGGAGTATAAAATTGCCACAAAATTCACGTAATAAAAACATAAAATATTGATAAAAAAAATGAGCAATTATTTCTGAACACACCCAAATTAATTAGATAACATATCTCAATACACCCTAATTATCTTTGTTGCTTTGGATTCAGTCAAGTCTTTTCCAGTTTCCGATAATAATTATTAGCAGAGTAATTAAAGAGCTTTATGAGTACATATCATAAATTCTACAAACGATGCATCTTGATTATAGTACATTTATACTTGTCAAAAAAATTTAGCATTATTTTTTAATGTGCATTTTATTTGTGGTTAATTTTTATTTTTTTGAATTGCGATTTATAGAAAAAGAAAATTCAAAAAATAAGGAAATCACTGCCCCAGCAGCGATTTCAAATTTTTTTTTTTTAAAACAATAAGGTATCACAGCAGCGATCTCCTTAATTTTTTTTTGATTTTTTTTTTTTGAAATCGCTGCCCCAGCAGCGATGTTTAAAAAGAATTATTTTTTTCTATAAATCGCTGCTAGGGCAGCGATTTTCTTATTGTTTAATTTTTATTTTTTTTATAAATCGCTGCTTAGGCAGCGATTTCATTTTTTTTAAAAAAAATATCACATTTTGCAAAATCGCTGCAGAGGAAGCGATTTTGCTTTTTCCGGTGGGGTAAGTCGCGGTTGGTGCAGCGATTTTACCGTTTTGGTTAATATAAAATTTTATATACCGTTTTAGAATTTTTATTAGTATTTTGTACCCTTTAGGCTCCGGACTCTCAGTCTTTTTTATTTTTTAACTCAATGTCAAGTTAAAATAAGACAAATAATTAAAACATAGTAAGTATAGTATTATATAAGTACGTACTGAATTTGTATGAAGTTTTATTTGGTAGAGAGAGTTTTGCCCCTCAAAGTGAGATTCTGATGTAAATCTAAATTAGTCAAGCCTCAAAATGAATACTAATCAACATCATGCTAAAAAAATAAAAATAAAAATAAAAATAAATACATCACTATTTCTTTTTATTCTATTACATGAAGTAACAAAATTTCAAAATAGAGACCGACCAAAATACAATTTTTAAAATTAAAAAGTTTGAGATTCCCAAATCTTTTTCTTGTTATAAATTTATTCAATGAGTTATTTTCAAGGCTGCTCCACGTTCCCCTCTTTTTTACCCCTTTGCTAATCTCAAGGTACCCTTTGAACAATATTATTTACTAGTAATTCATATTAAATATTGCATGTTGTTCATCTTTTTATTCCCATTTATAATTTACTATATATATTTTCTATTATTTCTCTGTTATATTATGCTTATTCGCATTTGTGCTTTAAGCAAAAGCTAATATTATTTTATGATCTATTCATGTTTTCTTTTAAATTGCTTATTCAAATAATCATTCTTTACAGCGTAGCTACAAGTACCTAATTATTAAAAATTACTAATTTAAATAAAGGTAGTTATTTTCTATTGATATATGCATGTTATCTTCTGCTAAATTAATAATTTTGCAATTACACACTTTATAACGAAGCCACTATCTATTTTCTATTGCCATGCATGTCGTCTTCTGCTTTAATTTCCCACTTAGGTACACTTTTAACAAAGCTATCTACTACTAAAAATACAAAAAACAAATCTTCTTTTTTTTACTATATTGATGAAGTTTCCTAGATTTTTCATATATATATTAAAATAAAAATTAAAACAATTTGGGATTGGTTCAAATATTTAATATATTGAATTATTTCTAGCATTTACTGTGCGTGGTTTTTGATGAATTATTTTATAGTTTTGCATTTTAAGAATTCAGACACGGTTCATTGGTTTTCTAAATCAATAAAACAAAGGCGATGGACAATAATTTTTTTTCTAATATGTCCTTATTTATATCTGTTTCTATTTACTTATTTATTTTAACAAATTAAAAAAGGGGTAACAATTTTTTTCCTAATATGCCCTTATTTAATTTTTGAAATTTTCTAGTATTACTAAGTTGCAATGCTGCTTTTTGAAATCAGAAAATACATTTATTATACTTGGGGAGTTGCATAATCGTTTAAGTTAAAGAGTAAAATTGTAACTAATCTATAAAAAAAATTGATGTCTTAATATGTATGTTACTTTTAAAATAGACAACTAAATAAGGACAGAGGGAGTACTATGAAATGAAAGAAATTATTGAGAAAACTAAAGAGAGAGTAGTAGTAAATAAATTTTATTGTATTAATTATTGCATTGAATCAAAATATATAGGATTATATCACTATTTGTAAAAAAATAATGTTGAAAAGGGTTGAAAATGCTTTAAAATTATGTGAAATAAATAAAAACATTTTTCGTTAATACTTTGGTACCAAAGTATCCTTGTTATCAATACTTTTATTAAAAAAAAAATCTTCTTGTCCTTAATAATTTGATCTATAAATTCTCCTATTATTACTAAATAGGTCAAAAATATTTTTTTTTCTAGAATTTAACTTGTACTCTTGTTTTAGTTCACTAAATAAACTTCCAAACTCATTCCTAAAGTCCCTAATTATCACGCCACTTGCTAAGATAAACAAACCTCATTGGACAATTTTTTGACCTGGTAAATGGAGTAAACAATATAAAATAGTATGTTACACTAATTTGTTACAAAATATACACTATTTTTTTCTTCTTTTTAATCGTTTTCTATTTCTATTAAAAATATTACTTTTAAAAAAATAAGTATTTTTTCATTTTATTTGACTAATAAGTAAAAAAGATAATTTTAACTCATGGGTAACAGTAAGGATATTTTAGATCAAAATATTAGTAACAAATACACTTTTAAACTAAAATATAAAGACACATTTTATTCATTTCACATATTTTTCCAAAAATAATGTAATATACTATTTTCCTTATAAATCCTACTTTAAACTTAAATGTATATTACATTCTTATCTACTACACTAAAATGATTGAAAAGTATTTGTAATATTACATTAGTATAGTTAAAAAATCAATCAAACAAATTAAAATAGAATAAATCGAATAATAATATTTTTTCTTATTACCATGTTGTCCTCCTTCCATTTCTATATAAATAGACTTCCAATATCAATAATACCTCCACACTTGCTTCCTAAAATCCTCTCTATTTTCAGTCATCTCTTCCTCTTTGTTCCATCACTTGTTCTTTTAACGTTAAGAATTCTTTCAATAATTCTGTGATCGAGCGATAAATATTCTTTCATACGCTTTAGTAGCCATGCCTGAATCACTATTAGCTGGAGAGAGGTTCCGCATTGGCTACGCTCTTGCACCCAGAAGTGTTAGCAGCTTCATCCAAGATTCTCTCGTTGTTTACGCTGAAAAACAAGGCGTTGATCTCATCCCAATCGATCTCGAAAAGCCATTGATCGAACAAGGTCCGTTCGACTCTGTTTTCCATAAGCTCTACGATGCAGAATGGAAGAAGCAATTAGAAGAATTCTCACTTCAAAACCCGACTGCAATCATAGTCGACCCGATTGAATCAATCGAGAAGCTCCACAATCGAGTCTCCATGCTCGACGCAGTTACGCAATTGAAAATTGAAAACCTAGAAATTCCCCTGCAGGCTTTCGTTGACTCAAACGAAAGCCCGCAGGATGAAATTGATAATCAGGGGATGAAATTTCCCCTGATTGCAAAAGCGATGATCGCTAATGCTACAGCTGACGCTCATCAGATGTGTCTAGTGTTAAATCGAGACGGATTAAACGGAGTAAAAACCCCAGTTGTATTACAGGAATTCGTAAACCACGGGGGAGTGATTTTCAAGGTGTACGTAGCAGGGGATCACGTAAAATGCGTGAAAAGGAAGTCATTGAGTGATATAACCGAAGAGAAATTGGGGAATTCAGAGAATTTGATTCCGTTTTCCCTGATTTCTTACTTCGCTGATAATGAACAGAGCGATGAGAGTTTAGCGAAGCTGATGGAGGCAGCGATTATGCCTCCATCAAGCTTCGTTAACGAAGTTTCAAAGCAGTTACGACATGCTTTGAAACTTCATCTTTTTAATTTTGACATGATAAGAGATAGTGAAAACGGAAATCGATATCTAATTATTGATATCAATTATTTCCCTGGTTATGCTAAAGTGCCTGAATATGAAGAAATGTTGACTCCATGTTTTCTTGATTTAGCACACCAAAAGCGCAGCAAAGAGACTGCTAATATTGACCATAAAGTGGACAATTAATATTTTTCTCATGTTACATTATGTTAAGTTGATTTGTACTGATTAAGATTATTGGGCTTATTTGCATTTAATGTCAACATTTGGGACTATTGAGGATACTCCTCCGTGTCTCTGTTTACTTGTCAAATATTCATTTCGTCTATTCTTATTTATCTATATTGAATTTTGACTTATCAATAAAAGATGATTTTTTTTTTCATATTTTACCTTCATTATTTATCAATAAATCATTTATCAAGATTTAACAGGGACAGTTTTGTAGCATCAAGTCAAATAAAGATAAATAGAAATGAACATAGAAAGTACTAATCTTTGTTTTCTTATTAAATATTCTCTGGCTCTAATTACTTATCCATTTCGACAATCAAGAAATGATAAAAAAAATTTTACCTACTATATCCAGTTAATTACTTTAAAAAAGGTAGAACTTCTTGAAAAACATAAATTTTAATTCATCAGCTTCATAATTAATACGGATAAAATGGTATACTCACTATGTCAATAATTAATTTTTTAATAGATTCGTGAATTTAAAAATGAACAATTAATTAGAAACGGATAGAATTTATTGATTAAAATAAATATAACAAGTAAAACGAAACGGAGAGAGCATTCAAATATTTGACTGAAGCGCCTGGTTCCTTAATTAAGAAGCAAAAGATGTAAATTAAGTTGAATAATAGAGACATGATTAGCAGTTAAATTAATAAGTCCAAAATTAATCTCAATCCAATAGCGCGTTCTTTCACTCATTTCTCTGTAGTTTTCGCTCTCTTTCACTATTTTGATTGAAAATAAAAATATTTCAAAATTAATTATACGATTGTTATTCAATTTTTAATATAGAAAAATATAATATTTTAATTTTGAAATAATTAATTTTATAATTTTATCTCAATCAAACATGAGATGAATTCATATTAAAATTGATTATAAAATAAGTTATTCATTTTCTCTCGTTTTAAACAAATCCTTAGAGTATTCTCATCTTGAAAACCCAAGTGTGTAAGAATATTTGTAAAAAGAAATTGATAGCTGAAGATGATATTCGATCTTGAACAATTACATAATTACATTCAATACAAGTAGGGGAATTTATTCATTACACAAAGCTGAAAGCATAAACCTTTAAAAAAAAATTTATCAAATATAATAAGTGAAATGGATATTTTATTATAATAATCGTTATAATTATTAGCATTTAAAAAAATAATAATAAGGAAATGATTAGAGGAAATAGTAGCTAATGTTAAGAGCAAAATAAGAAAAAAAAATTATTTTACTATTAATATGCAAAAATAGACAAGTGAAATTGAAAGTGCCTTTTCCTCGTAAAGATATGAAATTTCGTAAATTTATAAAATAATTATAAAGAGTTCAAGATATCAAAATTTTTTTTGTCAACATCATCGTCTAATATTTTAAGCGATCAAAAACATCGTATGAGGTTCAGTCATCATATATTCAAAAGAAGAAATGAGGAGAAACATAATTGTGTTCTCACAAAAATTTCATCAAATCTTTGTTTCGTCATATTTTATTTGTAATTTGTAGTTGTAATTTATTTTTATTGCTATAAAATTTTATGACAAATACATATAATAGAATATAAATTATATTAAAGCCTTACTTTATGGAGTATAAAAATGAAATTATTTTTTAAATGAATAAAAATAAGAATAAGTCAAATAAATCCAAAAAAAAAAAAAAGTTAACTATTCTCTCTCTTTATTTTGTGTTGAAAAACCAAATTTTTAAGAATATTTAGAAAATTGATAGATCACGATGATATTCGATTTGTACATTACACTCTTATATACCTTGTAGGAGTAACGTTCAATAAAATTAAGGAATTTACTCATTGCACAAAGCTAAAACATGAAATATACCTAAAAATGAATCACTACTAATAAAATACCTATTTGACGGCTCACATGAAGTTATAATTCCTTTTCTCTCTTTTAAAAGTCAATGAAAAAATTGATACCTTAACAGGGTGTGTTCAGATTTAACTGTTTAAAATTTTTGGAAAAAAAATTGTTGAAAAAAAAAGCTTTTTGATTTTAAAAAAATTAGTTTTTAAATTAAAAATAAAAAGTTAAACTGAAATGACTTTTAAGTCAAATAAAAAGTAGGAAGAGACTTACTTTTGATTTTTCACTCATTCAAAGTCATTTTTGACTTATTTTAAGTCATTTTTTATCTTGTCAAATACTTCGTTACTTATTTTAAATTGTTTTTAACTTTTAAGTCAATCCATACAGGCTCATAGAACTAGAGAAAGAACTCCATGGACGTCTTAAATAAACCTCTTTTATCTAGGTTAATTACATTATTTAAGAAGTAATATTACATCTAATAAATAGGTTGTTTAATATATACTCTCTTTAGTGCTCTCAACAACAAAAAAAAGAAGTAATATTACATTACTAAATTGTTTAAGGGAACAAGTTATCTCAACTCCTTTGTTTTTCTTTGTTGTTAGATTATCTAATGTTGGTTAAGAAATTTGGACTAGGCATATAAAGGATTACTAGTTTTTTGTGATCGATTTAGATAGATATATTTTAAAAAATTAAAATATTAGATCTAGACTCATTTATGTAACTTATTTTACTCAATATTGAACTAATACATGATTTTTAACTTTGGAAAAATATCTTTTAATTGAATGTTATTAAGAATGTTGTTTAGATAGTTAATCATTTTAAAATCAAGAATTGAATCAGATTTAGTTATTTGGATTCTAAATAAATCTAACTATGATTAATTAATTTTTTTAAATAACTTTTTGTTTTTTGAGAATTGCATTTCCTACTAAAATGATCATGGTAATGAAACTAGTAAAGATAAAATTGAACGACTTTTTTGAAAAACAAATAAAGTTGAATAAAGGATAGATAAAATGGAAAAGACTCAATTATTTCATTAAACTTTCATAAAAGGCTCATTATGTCATCAGTTAAAAGTTTGGCTCATTTATGCCATTACTGTAAAAGAAAAGGTTCATTCATGTCATTATTTTTAACAATGGTTTTGCAAAACATTTTTGACAAGTGGTCAATTATAATTCGGCCACGTCATCAGTTTTTTAATTAAAAAAATCAAAAAAAATTAATTCTATTTTATTCAAAATTTTATTTTTTTAATTAAAATTTGATGATGTGTCCAATTGTAATTCGGCTACGTCATCAATTTTTTAAATAAAAAAAGGCAAAAAAATTAAATTCTGTTTTTTTAGAATTATTATTTTTTTATTAAAAAATTAATGACGTGACCGAATTACAATTGGACACGTGTCAAAAATGGTTTTGCAAAGTCACTTTTTTTAAAAAAAGGCATGAATGTACCTTTTTTTAAACAGTAATGGCATAAGTGAGTCAAACTTTTAACTGATGGCACAAATGAGCTTTTTCTGAAAGTTCGATGGCATATTTGAGTCTTTTCCCTAGATAAAATAAGAAAAACTTTCACATATAGCCACTTAAAAATAATAATTACTCTCCGTAACTATAATTTGATAATTACAATTTGTAATGACATATTACATGGAGAGAGAGGCGAGCGATATTGGTAGAGAGAGGGGGAAAAAGAGTGAGAGAAAGGTGAATTGTTTATATATATATTGGTTAGATAACTGTATATTATACATATATATTTGTACATATGGCAAGAGAGATCGAGAGAGGCAGGAGAGAGGCGGCGAGATCAAGAAATGGAGGAGAGAGGCGAGCGAGAGAGGACAGAGAGTGGGAGAGAGGTGAATTATATCTGTATATGATTGTATATTATACATTGACATTTGTATATATGGCAAGAGAGATTGGGAGGGAGGAGAGAGGCGAGCGAGAGAGGGGAGAGAGTGGGATAGAAGTGAATTGTATATGTATATAGGTTAAATAATTGTATATTATACATATGTATTTGTATATTCCGGCGAATTATACATATATAAACGTGACTAATTATATAAACTCGAAGTCAACCCACGTAATTAATGTATAATGTTAATCGCGAATGGTAATTATAGCAAACTATAACTATGATATGTAATTAAATAGTATAAATTTACTTTGTTATGTAATTTCCCCGTAAAATAATTTGAAAAAACAAGTAATCATTCCGGCCCATTACATAAACGATTGGATAACTAAATATTTTTGGGGAGATTATGTTCATGTAATTTGTATCTTATGATTAGTGTGAACTTGTGCACATTATAGGGTGTGTTTGGTACGGAGGAAAATGTTTTCCTAGAAAATAAGTAGATTTTGGACTTATTTTTCATGTTTGGTTGGTGAGTAGAAAATACTTTCCGGAGATGATTTCTAGTGTTTGATTTATGAATGAAAAATATTTTTGAGGGACATCTTTTATTTTTATCAGAGTAAAAAACAATTTATGAAATTGAAAATACTTTTTTTAAAACAAAATTATTATTTTTTTGGGATGGCGATGGTGGTGGTGGTGGAGGGGGGCAGTGGGTG
>NC_028639.1:63799685-63823484 GCF_001406875.1 Solanum pennellii
TGGGTGGAGGCTCAGGGGTGAAAAAATAAAATTTTTAAATTGAAAATATTTTTGTAAAATTGATGTTTTCCAAAAAAATAAATAATGTAATTTAAAAGTGGAGAAGAGTTTTGGAAAATGTTTTTCTTAATTATTGAAGGGAAGTCATTTTTCTGAGGAAAATAAGTTGTTTTGGAAAACATTTTCCAAAACTTTTATTTCAATCAAACATGAAAAAATCAGAAAATATTTATCTTCATACCAAACAACATTCGTAGTCTCTTTCTCATATTCAATTTATTTTTCATTCGTTATCTTTTCAATCGATTAAGTCATACTACAATTATTTTGATTTCACAAATTTGGAGAATCTTTAAAACTATGTTTTAAATGAAAGCATCTTGAATGGTATATAAGTGACTCACATAACATGATATAATTAATGTAAAGAATGCAATGCATTGTATATATGGAATGGAACCTCTCACCGACCATAACATGATCACGTGACTTCTCTTCTTGGGAAATGTCATCATCATATTATTCATATATAAATAATTAATTGAAAACCAGCATTGAGGAAGCTATTAATTGGCTATGTCCATTCCTTTGTTTTAATTTTTGTTTAAACTGCGCATTAAATCAAACTCAGATCATCACTAAATTATAATGGAATGACTGTATATCCAATGACACATCTGATTAATGTAGTATTTCTTTAGTAAATCCTACAAATATGTTCAAGAAACTTTCACCTAGTCTGAATTAATTATCATTCACAATTTTTTTTATTATAATTATGTTTATCTCTCTCTCTTTTTAATCTCACCTTTCTTCACTTTATACACATATAAATACAAATTATACATATATACATATAATTATATGATTTATATATATAATTCACCTCTTTTCACTCTTCGCTCTCTATCATTTGCCTTTTTTTTTTATCGCTCAACCTCATTCGCCAGATATACTAATATATATGTTTATCATTTACATATATACAATTATATATATATGTAATTTGATACATATATAAATACAAGTTATCTTTCTCCACTCTTGCACGTCTCTCTTCTCCCTGTAATATATAACTATGAATCATAATTAATAAACTATAACTATGAAGCCTAAATAAGTTATTTTTAGTGGCTATTACTAAATGAATAATGCTAAATGAACAAAAGATTTGTCCAGATTTAAAAAGTTTATAATATTTTTTTTATTTTAAAATAAATTGATATTACTTCACTAAATATATCAAATAAATTATGAATAAAATCAATGTGAAAAAATTGAATTTTTTTTAAGAAGGACGAAAAGTGCACCAATATTGCAAACATAATGAACTACTAATGCTCCAACCTCCATGTGAAAACTCAAGAATGACTTTAAGTCTTAACCCAAAGATGAGAGACTATTTCGAACCGTTTCTCTATGCTATTTTATCATTCTGATAAAATTTTTTGATCAAAAGACTATGTACTTACAAAATTTACCTTTTTCCCTCCTAGCTAAGCTAAATATAAATTACTTATTGGAGTAGTAGTATGATGAGTGTGAGTTAGATTTTGTTTAAGAAAAGTTAGATCTTGTCGGTACGTAAAGTTGAAAATGGAGTTGGTCGGTGGAAAACCTAGAACGTCACGTCAAAGAGCAGAATCAAATATTGACACTATAAATATGTTGTCTCCATCAATAATTTGAGAATCCAAATTACAATTAGCTAAAGAGCATAAATAATCATGAGCAAATTGTGGGCTTTGCTTACTCATCTACATGCTCTAGCCGGGTACTAATTAACTTCTTATCATTTCTTAATGAGTGTTTTTAGTTTCTGATTTTCTTTTTTGAATAAATATGCAGGCCAGTGGTGATGTTACTCTATCCTTTGTAAGTAATTCATCTCTTTATATAAAAATATTTGTTTTTCCAGTATGAAAAGTTTCATTATATATATATATTTGTAGATATGCATCAGTAATAGCAATAGAGAGCACATCAAAGTTGGATGATGAACAGTGGCTTGCTTATTGGATTCTATACTCTTTTCTTACTCTTATGGAGATGCTTCTTCAACCCATTCTACAATGGTATTTGGACTAATTCATCCTCCTCCAATTAGAAGAGTAAAAAATTGATTTTAATTAATTCAACTTTATATGTAGCAATCAATGGAGGTTAGCTTGTATTAGCGTAGTAGGCTGTCTACGTACATTCATTATTAATCTCTATTGAAATTTTCGATGTTTTGTGTATGAGACTGTCCATGTTAATTTTATATTGATAGGATACCAATTTGGTATGAGGTGAAATTGGGAATGGTGGCATGGTTGGTTCTTCCCCAATTCAGAGGAGCTGCTTTTATCTATAACAAATTTGTTAGGGAAAAACTCATCAAGAAATATGGATCTTCATATATCCAACACAAGTCTCAATCTCCAGATGGGAAAACCAAAAACAAAATTGTGGATTTCATCACCCTCAAGAAGGTGAAACTCTACTTTTTCATTTTCTTGTTTTCTTGTTTCTTTTTCAAGATTTAACATTTATGAGCAAAAGAAAAAGAAAAAGTATTAAAGGGAGGAAAATGGAAGGAATTATTACTAGCTTGTTTACTTTAGTTAAAGTGCATGATTAATCATTTCAATGTATCTTTTTTTTTTTTTTTTTGGACAGGGAGATCATTAATTCAAAGTCACTGAGGATATGCATGCAGCATCAAATTAGGCTATGAATGGTCTTAATTATATGGATTTGTGCCACATCAAGACAATGTAGTTATGTTATTACAGATCAAATTAAAGAGATATTGCTGCTAATAGATGAATGTTATGTATCAATTAGTATCTAACATGAGTTTTGATATGTGTTTACACTCTTCACAAATCAAAAAACTAATTAAGATTAGTTTTCGGGTTTCTCTATGGGAAACTTACATAAATGTGCTATAATAATAAAATATTTACCATTTATAGCAACAATATTTTTTTTCACTTGATCGTTTTTAATTCATTTATAATACAACTTTAATACATATTACAAAGAACAATTTATTATTCACATATAATACAAGTTTTAATGATGGATAATACATTTATCACACATTTTAATACACTTATAATACAATGTGACCATTTTTTACCAAACAAACACAATATATTTCAAAAACAATTATAATTCAAATATATTACATAAATAATTCACTTTTAATACATGTTACAGATTTATCACAGTATTGCTATAAATGGTAATAAACAAAAAGTATCACTAAAATCAGTAATTATTTTTTAAAATGTATTAATTTATGTAATTTTTCCTTTCTCTATTCCGTATGTTTTGGTTATTTTCATTGTAATTTTGAAATTTAAATGCTTCATTACATGCTTAAAGGATTGCCAAAATTTATATGAGCAAGTCATTGATAAAGGTAAAAGTATGATATTTGAGCTTAACTTATGCTCAAAAATTAATTTGTTAGGGAAAATTGCCTAAATCCATAAAAACAAATTATCAATTCATTCTTCAACTAATATAAGATTGTAACCTATTTTAAAGTGGACTGCGATATCGAACGGAGAATAATCTGACTCTAATAATATATAAAAATATGACACTAGGGTATAATTTAACAACAAAAATTGGCTCGAATCTATATAGACACACTGTCCGTTCATTCACCAACTAATGTAGAACTATAACCTATTCTAACAATAAACCAAGAATAGTATTTTTCACAATCAGTGAGTAATATTATATAAGAGCAAATCAATTATCACGTTTATTAAATTTTCAATTACTAAGAATGTTTATAAAAATATTTTAATCTATAACTATATAATTAGTGTTGTGATCGTATAATTATAGAATATTGTTTGCATTAACTTGACCTCTTTTTTTTTGTGTTCTTTTCTTTTCTTTGTGTTCTTGGATTCTGTTTTTTTTTTGGGTTAAAAAATGTCGGTTTGACTAGACAAATCATAGTGAAGCAGAAAGCAATTAATTATTGTCTTTCAGCCCAAAGAGAAAAATCACTATAAAACACTTTAGATTGGGGTTATAAATAAATTGTCTGAATTAAATTTAAACAGATTAAAATAGATTAAAATTTGTCTACGTGAAGATAAATTAGATCAAAATAGACTAAACAATGGGTTATAGTCTAATTCGTGCAACTTAATCCAACTTTTATTAAAGCTTTAACGGGTCACTTTGGGCTAAATATGTGGGTTGATTTGAGCTACTAGAAATAAATGGATTAAGTTGGGTTATGCCCAAATTATACAAGTTGGGTACTTGCCTAACTATACAAGTGATAAAAATAAATTAGCAATTAAGTCACCATTACTAACATAATTAATTATAATAATAAGAATTTAAAATATTATTTAAAATGACAAAATGACAATATTTTTATATAATAATATGTATTTTAATTTTAGTATATTTTTATATGATAATATGTATTTTAATTTTAGTATATTTTAGTATTTTAAATTAATTTCATTTATGGAATGAGTCATTTATTGGATCAAAATGCACACTAATAATCGTTTCAAACTAAAAAAAAATAGACTAATACAATTTACTTTTATCATTACCTTTGACCTTTCTTCCCCATATTTCACTTTTCTTCACCATATCTCACCTTTCAAGTTTAGATTCCTTCAATGTGCTAAATTATTGCTCACCAAGAAACTCTTTATTGTTAAACTAAAACTATTTAGTAATTCAAGCAGATTTCTCGATCGGCAAGGTACTTATCATCCGAAATTATTTTTTTTATTTGATGTTTAAAGCACTGATTATACACATTACAGATCTCCAGTCGTATTTTCCAAAATTTTCGTATGATTTTGTTTAAATATTCATCATATATTTATAATTTTCAATTTTTTTTGTGATTCTCTTTTATTTTTCAGATTTTGTAGATTCTAGAAATTCATATATATGTCTATTTTGTTAGATGTTCAATACATTTTAATATTTGAATACATTTATTTAATATGATGTTGAATACATTTATATCATTATACAAAATATAATATAAAAACTAGATTGAATACAAATAATATACCTATTAGATGAATACAACTTAGGAAAGAAAACATAATTTTGAAGAGAAAAATAATATACACAATAAAAAAAATAAAATGAATACAAATGTGTTTCTTAAATAACTACAGATTCATTTGACATACCTTTTGGAATGAATACGAACTAATAAAGAAATACATGTTTAATTATACAAAATACAACATGAAAACTAGGATGAATACAAAAACAAATGACATACATATTGGGATGAGTACGATTTAAGAAATGATACAATATTCTGGTAAATAAATAAATACGTTGTGAGAAAAGTATGTCAAATAACATATAAAAATACAATATAAAAAGTATCCACGTTCAAATTTATTAAATTTTAAAAAATTAATTTTTTCAATCGATAAAACTCTAAGGTATTATCATAAAAGTTTCATAACAATAACTAGTTTTGAAAGATAAAACAAATAATGATCTTTAGGAAGAAGGAAGAGTCGAAGAGACCACGTATTTTAGGTATCATAATATTTAATATTTATAATTTTGTAAAGAAAGTAATAAAGATTTCCACAACTTAATTTAATTTGAAATATTCCCCCCCCCCCTTTTATTTTCTCTAGTTGTTATTTCTTAAATTAAATAAAGAAAAAAATTACATAAATCAACTAAAGTATTGTCATTTTTAATAAATATTGAAAGTATTGCTAAGAGATACTATTAGAAGTCACAACATTGTTTTTTGAAAAATTTCCCTAAACAAAATTAATTAAATAGTCGAATTTATATATAATCTATCGAAATTATATAATAATGTATAACTATGTATATACATGATATATAATTGTGTATTAAAAATGTATACACATTTATATTCACCGTTTATACAAAATTTATATATGGTATTATTTCGTCTTTCTCAATGAATTAAGCTTATAAATGAACGAACCATTATCCCGCCCAAATTTAAACAGATTAACAGAGTGAGTTTGATTTTTGCGGGAGGGGGTGGTGGTGGTGGTTTGATAACACCCGTTTGATTAATGGAAGGGCTATCAACTCAATGTCATTTATCAATACTTAAACTAGAAGTCAGCTTCCCTTCTAAGTTCTAACAGCCACGTTCCTCCATATTTTAAAATGAAAAGTAATGAGAAGAAGAAACTTTATTATATCTCACTTAAAACTTATTTACTTTTTTTTTCGTTTTAATTTATGTGAACTGCTTGATCGGACATAAGAAAAGACTTTGTTATAATGTGTTTGGGCTTATTAAAGTTATTTCAGTGCTTACTTTTAGTTGATTTTTCTTCACAATAAAGTATTAACTCAGACTTAATAAGGGTAAAAAATGAGGATTGTACCATTAAATATGGGATATTTAACGGATTAAGAAAGTGTATCGCATGAATTAAAATAAAAAAAAAGAATGTATTAATTTTCTATCTTAATATTAAAGAATGCTACTTATATAATCCTATATGTGATTTGAGTACGTACCTACATGGTTATATGCTTTGCACGGCCACTTAATTAGTATATCATAATTTAACACTTATTTTAGTGAGTATGAAACATCTATCTACCTTCCTCTTATCTTATTAATAAGAGTATTATTTCTCTCTTTTACTCCATTTTTAATTGGTTTCTCTACCTTTTTCTCACATGTTATGACTAATGAGTGACTAATCCACTCTACGTATTTATAAGTAACACTACTTCTTAGATAGGTAATAGACACCTTTCGAGCAGGATATATATATATATATATATATATATATATATATATATATTTTATTTTTTTTGATCGTGTAAGTATCTACTTGACATTATTAATTAAATGAATTATTGATAATCAGATCAACAAATATATTCTCCTTCGTATAAATGCTCACTAGTTTACAGGAGTTCACGGCGTTGGCCAAGCCGTGAGAACAATATCTTGCAAGAGTGTAAGATAAAATGTGTATAACATATATATGTAATTTAGTTAAAGTTTTTCTCCCTTCACGTAACATAAGCTTAGTGTATTAAATGATCATTTTTAAAAAGAAATTTAATTTAAAATCTTTCGAGATGTATCTCGTCTTTGTCAACATTTTCCCATAATTCTATTCATCTTGCCTGAATATTTTAGGATCCATTTCTCTCTAATAATACCTCAAAAAATAGCATCTTCATCTTAGACACTATTATTACTATAAAGGATAACTTGATTCACAAAGCATCTCGCATTCTCATGCTGATAGTCTTTTCCTAATATAAGCTAATGATTTTTTTCAAGGCTTGATTCTTTTCCTAATACATTCATTAATGATTGATTTCATGTAGGGGTGTCAAAAATGAACCCAAACATAGGTAACTCGTCCATAATTTTAAGGGTTGGGCTCAAGATAATTTGAATTGGTTTAATCTCAACCAATTCAAGCCTAATTCATTTTAAGAAAATCCTCAATTGAGCCCAATTCAATCTTCAAGTTTAACCCGTTTTAAAACTCTTAACGTTTTTAAGATTTATTATCAATTGTTACTTTTATAAAAAAAGATCTTGAGCGGAAATTTGAATTGTAATTATAAAAGTTAAATATCACTATGTTAAAGTTATTGAGATTAATCGGGTCAAATTGAACGGATTAAG
This sequence comes from Solanum pennellii, assembly GCF_001406875.1. Classification (NCBI taxonomy): domain Eukaryota; kingdom Viridiplantae; phylum Streptophyta; class Magnoliopsida; order Solanales; family Solanaceae; genus Solanum; species Solanum pennellii. The sequence continues at coordinate 63,807,352 of NC_028639.1, forward strand.
ATCCAACCCGTTTTTTAGTTCATTTGAACCCAAAGTAAACTTGGGCGGGTATGACCCAACCTTATTTCTATTTAGAGCACATTTTAATATCTCCAATTTCAATTTAACCCGCCCATTTGACACCATTAATTTCATGGCTCGAACCAAATAACATATAGGTTTAGTATAATGTTTCTTTCTCTAACTCTTCCTTGAACTAAGCATTTGACATTTACAGTTATCCTCCGAAATCATAAAAGCAAAAGGGTGAAACACAAAAGCAGCTCAAAAGCATAGGCAAGAAGATAAGTAAAAGATACAACTTTTCTTTCTCCATTAACTTTAAATAAAGTTAACTGTCTCCTTTCACTATCTTTAATAGTATAACAATGATGTTAAGAGCCACACTCATTTTTCCAAAGCCTCTCTCTGTTTTCTGCAACTTTGCTTCTGTTTTTTTTGAACAATAATGGATTCACTTCAAATGAAGAAGATTCAAGCCATCAACAAGCAGAGGAAACAGCGGCTTCTCAACAAGATCATGCTCTACTCTTTCACCTCCATGACTTGCATTTTGATTCTCTCAAGTCCTCTTTGGTATCCCCTTCTTCGCTCTTTCGTAAAATCCCTTCTCTTCGACTCTGTTCCTAAACTGGGTGCTCTGTTTTTCAGTTCTAAGTGCATTTTCTTAGTTGGAAACATTATAGTCATCGTTCTTGTTGGAGAGTCCAAGATTTTCAAATCAAGTTCTAATGTACTGAAACAGAGCTATGCAGCAGAGCAAGAAGATGATGATAAGAACTTCATCTTTGTTACCAGAGAGTGTACAATTTCAACATCGAAATATTCTTCTTCTTTACCTGTTAGTGTAAATTTGAAATTTGGGGCAGAGCAAGAAGAGGAATTTTGCGGATATGATTCAAAACAAGAAGAAGAGGAAAAGGGAAGTGTTAAGGGAAACTACTGTACCAGCAATTACAGAGAGAATGAAGAAACAGAGCATAATGAATTGAGCAAGAGAGCTGATGATTTCATTGCAAGAGTCAATAATCAAATTAGACTTGAAGCTGTATCAATGATTTAGGCTGATCATACATTTTCCCAATTGTAAAACAAACTGCAATATGCATAACTTGTTCCCAACTAATGATGTGAAGTTGTTTATACTGTCACTTAAATTACTCTATTATGATATTATAAACGAAGTTGACACTTGAATGTGTTAGGTAGTGTGGAAAAAAAATTTAATTTTTTTTTTCATATATGATTTGTTAAAATTTTAATTTTCATATGTTGAGTTGGTCGAAAGTTTAAGTTTTTATCCATGAGAAAAATGACTTTTCTTACTAGTAAGTGCAGGAAAAACAAATACGATCATCCATAAAATTGTTATAAAATAAAGATAAATTACTCGTTCCATTTTCATCCTTCCGTATAGCACAACTCCGACATAATTAAGAGAGCTTAAGGCTCAAATCTAAGAACTTCATGACAAGGGAGTTATTCGCCCTAGTGCTTTCCCATGGGGTGCTTCAGTTTTGTTTGTTAAGAAGAAAGGATAGTAGCATGAGAATATGTATAGACTATCGACAATGGAATAGAGTCTCTATTCGAAACAAGAATTCTTTGCCTCGAGTAGATGATCTTTTTGACAAATTGCAAGGGACAACAGTTTCCTCTAAAATTGATCTAAGATCTTGTTACAATCAATTGAAAATTAGGCCTGAGGATGTGCCTAAGACGATGTTTAGAACTCATTATGGGCACTATGAATTTTTGGTTATGTCTTTTGGTTTGACTCATGAAAGCTGATTTATGCGCATGCAACTTTCATTAGTTCAATGAATGGGGTGTTCAAACTATTTTTTGATTCATTTGTGATAGTATTTGTTGATGATATTTTGTTCTATTCGAAAAGCGACAAAGAGCATACCGACCATTTCGTATTGTTCTGGGTGTTCTTGGGAGACATAAATTGTACGCTAAATTTCTTATGTGTGAATTTTGGTTAAAATCGATTGCGCTTTTGGGTCATGTAGTTTCAAAAGAAGGTGTAACGGTAGATCCTCAAAAGATTAAGGCGACTAAAAATTGTATTCAGCCTAACTCTATGACAAAAGTTAGGAGTTTCGCGGGACTCCCTAGCTATTATCGTCAGTTTGTTTAGAATTTTTCTTCCATTGCTACTCACTTGACCAATTTAATAAAAAATGAGATACCATTTGAATGGATAGAAAAATGTGAGGAGAGATTTCAAAAGCACAAGACTCTCTTGACCACCTCACCTATTTTAGCACTACTGGTTGAAGATATAGACTTTATTGTTTGTTGTAATGCTTCACATTCTGGTTTGGATAATGTGTTGATGCAGGATAAGAATGATATAGCCTATGCCTCGCGTCAATTGAAGGTGCATGAGAGGAATAACCCACCGCATAATTTGAAGTTGGCAACAATAGTGTTCGCTCTTAAGATTTGGCAATATTACCTCTATGACGTAAGTGTGAACTGTTTACCGATCATCGTAGTTTACAACATGTGTTCACTCAAAAGGATCTGAATTTGGAACAACGCAGGTGGATGGAGCTACTTAAAGATTATGATGTGATCATCCAATACCATTTGGGCAAGACCAATGTGGTGACATATGCTTTGAGTCGAAAAACGGCGAGTATGGGTAGTTTAGCTTGCTTGAGTGTATCCAAGCGACCTCTGGCTAAAGAAATTCATACCTTGGAGTCTAAATTCATACAATTGGACATCTGAGAAAGAGGTGGGGTTATTAGCTAGTATTGAAGTGAAGGCCACATTCATTGATGAGATCAAGGCTAAACAATTTGAAGATAAATTTGGAGCAGCTTATAATGAAGATTGCGATGGGTAAGTGCAATACTCTGAAAGTCTAAGACGTGTTCTAGAGCCTAACATAGGTGTCAAAAGGTTTAGGCACTATTTTAAGGTCAATTTTAATATATATAAGTCATTTAGGAAGTTTAGAAATCAAAACGTCAAGGAATGTCCATGACGTTCAGGGACTAGTTCAATGAGGTGCTAGCGTGTCTTAGCTTATTTGACTAAGTAACAATTTTATTTTAAATATCTATTTTATCCTTTATGAAATGATTTATAGCCGCACAAGTTTGTATCATTCAGTTTGGGAAAAATCGTTTTGGCCAGAAAATTTAGAATTTGGCCAGAATGAGATTTATTCTATGTAATTTTGCTTTTTAAAAATATTTTCTCTTTTAGCTTTAATAACTTTTAATAAAAAATGGAAAAAAGCTCAGTTTATTCTAAAACACAAAAAAAATAATAGTTCTTTAAATTTTCTGGCCGAATTCTAGCCAAATATCACTTCTCTTCATTTTGAACCACAAGTTTTGAAAGTCTTCTTTTGTTTCTTAAATTCCGTACTGAGTCAAACTAAATCATATAATATGAGATGAAGGGAATAGAATTTCTATAAAGTTTATTACATCATGTATTACAACATAAGTCAAGTAGGACCATCTCGAGTCATTAATTAACCCCTAAACGACCTTATTACGCATTCCTTGACTTTTTGAGCTAAGTAACGAACCCCAGACGACTCCTACATTCACTATTCTTGAGGCTAAAGGTAAGCTTTTCACCCCCCGAATTCATTTATAGATAAGCTTTTCACTCCCCGAGTTCATTTATTGATTTGTAGAACGTAATAGAATAGGTTAATAATAATGGGGAATGATTTTGATATAGATTCTATGGTGGAAACAACCATAAATTGGATGATTGAGATTATGGGTTTGATATAGGGTTCATAGAATTGTTATAGTTTTGCATAATTAGCGATTGTTTGTTGATTCCTGTGTTTTTTATGATTATTATTTGTAGACCAAGACCAAGATCAAGCAGAATTATTATTTGCATAATTGTGTGATGTATTCTTGTTATTGCTTCATTATGATGCATGTATGTATGCGAATGTTGCATTGTTGATTCAGACTTGTTGTAAATGAGAAAGATGAATAATTATATACCATGAATCACTTGAATGTATGACTTGGAAGTATACTTGTGTTTGTGATTGTGGTGTGATGGATAGAATTGTCACGTTCTGACATATCACATTTCGATCGAATTGTCACGTTCCGACATAAATGAGATCGGATTGTCACGTTCCGACATAGCTATAGAATCGGGTGCCACATTTTGGTGCACTAACAGTTTGAGTTTGAGTTTCATTAGAGGACCAACTACTTGTGGTAAATGTGAAATTGTTGAAGCATGTGTTATTCAAAATTGTATATGTTCGATGTATTGCATGATTATATTGTTACGTTGTAATTAACTTATTTATGTTGCACTTAGTGGGATAGCCACGTGATCCTACCAGTACACAGCACTTGCTCTTATTTTTGTTGAGTACATGACACTTCCGTCGGCTATTGACAAACCTCGCTCAGAAGATCTGTGATCGTTGCTTCTGAATTCAGGGGTAAGTTAGCATCTTCTGAGTTGCCTTGAAATTCTCTTTAAGTCTATGTGCACCATTTTCGGACTTAGACATTTTCTTTAGTTAGTTGTTTAGTTCATTAGATTGGGCTTGCATCCCTACTTGTTTTAAACTTGGTTATCGTTTAGTAGTTTTGATACATTGACTTCCAGGTTCTAAATTGTTTACTTCTGCATTTGTTTAGTTAGTTCTTTAAAATCCTTGTTGAAGTTTATGGAAAATTCTTACTTAGTATATTTAACTTTCTTTCGTAACTTAAACGCCTTAGTTCTTACTTTAGTTGCTTGGATTTTAATTGTAGTAATGTTTCTCCCACCGAAGGATTAAAGTGTGGATGCTAATCACGACGGTCTGGATCGTGACAAATTAAAGCAACAATAATTCCATTGTTGGCATGTGTCAAATGGCAGTAGCAAATCATATACCATTTTATGTTTTATCCAAATTAAAGTAAAATAAATTGAAATGTATCTCTTTTTCTGTTCATTAAATAATAAAATACTTCAAACTTCATATCAAAACGTCAAACTTCAAGTAGTAAAAATTTCATAGATCTAGAAAACAAAAGGAATAGTATTGATATGTTTTATCTTAGTTCTCCGACTAATGATACAAACATCATTATCAAAGGTAAATAACCATTAATTTGGAACTAAATAAAGTTCGTCTAATTTTAAAAATTATTGGAGTTCTAACCGTAGAAAAAGTGAACATTATTCACTATTTGTTATGTGAACACATTTATTCTATTAAGTGTTTTTCTTTTGTCTTTTATCCACATATATGTTTTATTGATAAACTATTATTTTAAAGGGGAAAAGGGTCTGATATACCCCTCAACTTTGTCATTTGGAGCTGATATACCCTTCGTTATAAAAGTGGCTCATATATGCCCTAACCGTTATACAAACGGCTCACATATACCCCTGCCGTTACAAAATGGCTCACATATACCCTTCATTTAACGGAAGTTAAAAAATTAGTTTTAAATTTATATTTATTACTTCTATTTTTTTTAAAAAAATTATTTAGGGGTATATATGATTCTTCTATCAAAGTTCAAGGTATATTTTAATTTTTTTCATACATAAATTATTTTTTGACTTCTTTTATTATAATTATTTGAATTTCTTATTCTTATTTTGTTTTTTTCTTTCATTCCTTAGTTTAAAGAATAAAAAATTAAACTATTTTTTTTGTGTGTATTGTAATTTAATTTCATATTCGAAGAAAAAATTTGATCATCTACAATAAGTTTTACAAGAATATTAGTGAAACATAAATAAATTTGGTTATAAAAATAATAATTATAAATTAGTCATTGAAACCAAAAAAAGTCAAAAAAGAAATATCTTTGACGAGGATTAAATTTACGCATATGGGATTATAATTAGTTAGAAAAAAATAATAAAAATTTAGATTAAAATTATTACTTTTTTCATTTCCGTTAGAGGAAAATGGTATATGTGAGCCATTTGTTTACAAGTAGGGGTATATATGAGCCATTTGTTTACAAATAGGGGTATATATGAGTCACTTTCATAACAAGGGGTATATCAGCTCTAAATGACAAAGTTGAGGGGTATATCAGACCCTTTTCCCATTTTAAAGTGATAAACAATCTATCAATATATACTTGCAACATATTAGGTACCTTCAATTTTCTCAAAAACAAAAATAAGATTCCATTTATCCAAAAGACATGGTACCTTCAAGTTTGTGCATCTACTTTGTTAGAAACTTATTTGTTAATTTACATTCATATTAGTGCAAATTATCTTTTATGAAATTATATGTTTAGATTAATTTGATCAAGCATATTTCTTAATAGAAAGAACAATGTGATGATAACATCTTATAAAATAAAGACAAAATACCAAAAAAAAAAAAAAAAAAAGAGAGTAGAAATTAGAGTAGTAACAATTTTGATATGTCTCCATTAACCATTTGTAATATTTTATAGACACAAAATGGTAATGCATTACTTGAAAATGGAAACTTTCTACAGTAATTTTTATTTTGCCACCAATTGACAACAAAAATGACATTTCATATAAAATTATATCTTTTCAGCTATTCTTCAACATACTCATCTTCACCATACCACATAGCCTCTATTGCCATCATCACCTTATCACCTTGTAGAATATTATTCTAAATTATATAATAATAATTTTTACTTACGTATTAAATATAAAAAATAATATATACATTTATTTAATAATTGATTTTTACATACTCTAGTGTCTAAGAACAACATAACTTGGACTAGCTAGCTACCAAACACTCCATAACTAAGTGCTTTCCTTATTGAGGAATTATTAAAGTCATTGACTTTTTTTTTTATCAGCCCATAAAAGAATGACACATTTATATTAATAATAATTTTATTTTAAAATATCTATTTTATCTTTTGTGAAATGATTTATAGCCGCATAAGTTTCTATCATTCAGTTTGGAAAAAAATCTTTTTAACCACAAAATTTAGAATTTGGCCATAATGAGATTTTTTCTATTTAATTTCGCTTTTTGAAAATATTTTTACTCTTTTAGCTTTAATAACTTTTACTAAAAATAAAAAAAAGCTCAGTTTATTCGAAAATAAAAAATATATAATAGTGTTTTGAATTTTCTGGCCAAATTCTGGCCAAATATCACTTCTCTTCATTTTGAACCACAAATTTTGAAAGTCTTCCTTTGTTTCTTAAATTTCGTACTGAGTCAAACTAAATTATATAAAATGAAATGAAGGGAAAAGAATTCTATAAAGTTTATTACATCATATATTACAACATAAGTCAAGTAGGACCATCTCGACAAATTTGGCGGCCTAAAGCCATACATTATAAAGAAATCTTATTTTTTTAGTTGATAAACATAAATTGAATAATTATAATATATTAGTGTAATCCTATAAATGAGGTCTCGAGAGCCACGATATATGTAGACATAATGAAGTAAGAATGTAAATAATGTAAATTTTTAATGAAAATTATATAATATAAAGTTGAAATGATAAAAAATGACTTCAAAATTTTAAAAATATAATTATATTAAAATAATATAGCGATGAATTTGATAAGTTAATAAATAATATTAAAATAGCATTAATTAGTTTTAGTGCTTAAAATTTGAATAATTAAAAATAAATTTAATCTATTTATAAATATACAACAATAAATATCATATAATATAAAATGCTTAAACGTTTGAGAAATTTAAATATATTCAAATAATGAAAAGTAGGTATGAAAATATAATATTTATGATAATCGTCAAAATATAAATAAACTTTTGCTTTTTAACACCTCGAGCTATTACTTTACTGACATTATTACTAAGGTTGACTCAACTAAATTTATTGTATCCTACAAAAACAAAAATATACAATTAATAAAAAAAAGAAGGATACGTGTCGAATTAATATTTCAACAAAAAGCCAAATACTACACTCACTTCCCACGTTTCCATCTATTTCTTTTTCCCTTTCATTGTTCTTTATATTATAACACTTTATAAACGGTCCATTGCACAATTTTTATGTTATGAGCAAACAATAACAATACTAATAGCCATGGTGTTATTAGACTTAATTCACAAATTTCTCAACCTAGTAGCTCCTCCATTTACCTTATTTACTTTGTTGATTTTCTTGCCACCTTATCAATTTATCAAGTACTTCCTTTCAATATTGGGCAAATTTTTCACTGAGGACGTAGCTGGTAAAGTTATTGTCATAACCGGCGCTTCTTCGGGCATCGGCGAGGTTATATATTTACTTTAATTATTTTTTTCGTTTAATTAAGCATTTCAAATTTATTGTTTGTATATGAATTTTTTTTATTGTATATATGTTTAATGTTAACACCTTTTTTTGTCCGTTTACTTCTCCATTTTGAACTCCTTATTAAAAATTCTAGCTTCGAAGACTTTATTAGTATTTTTAAAATTTATGTTTATTTGTGCAGGATGTAGGGTTGTTTGATTTGGTATTGTTTCTTGGTGAATGTTCGGTTTGTGTATTAAAAATAATATAGATGACATAATTTTTAGGAATAAAATTGTTTGTTGAAAAGTAAGGGTAAGATGTATGAGAGTGATACACAAAAATAGTTTGAGGGGTATTTTTGTCATTTTAATTGTTTAATTCTTGTATAAATTATCTCGAGATTATATATTGTTTCGGGAGATAATTATTAATTCAAAAGACTCGTTACATTAACTGCAACAAAAATAACTTTTAGCGGCATTAAATATTGACATAAGTAAAGAGTACTAAAATTTTTACCGGCATTAGTTAAGTGTCGTTAGAACTGTTAAAGAATGATAAAAGTCCTTTCCCCTTTGAGCTAGTTTTTGGGGTGTGAGTTAGCTAAGACCCAATTTAACATGGTATCGGAGCAGGGCCCATCTCACCAGTGCTGGGGCCTCCAAAATCAAATTGCCCACGCACCGGATGCTAAGCACTGAGCGTGAAATGAAAAGTCCTACATTGGTGGTTAATGAGATGGGTGGTTAATGAAATGGGTGGACTCTTTATAAGGCTTGGGCAATCAACCTCACCCGATGTTGGGGCCTCCAAAAATTAAATTGCCCACGCACCAGATGCCAAGCACTGAGCATGAGGTGGGGTGTTAAAGAATGAAAAGTCCCAAATCGATGGATGAACTCCTTATAAGCCTTGCGCAATCCTCCTTCCCTTGCCGCTAAAAATACATATTTAGCGGCAATTAAGAAATAATTGTCCCTAACGATCATTTTTGTTGTAGTGAGACTGATTCTAATGACACTTAAATAATGCAGCTAAAGATTTTAGCACTCTTTATTAATGTCTATATTTATTTCCGCTAAAAGTTGTTTTTGTTGTATTGAGTGGCTGAAAAAGTTAGGATTGCCTATAATATTGAACATCTTTTATTTGGATTTGTTTGATGAATAGATAGTTTGATAGTTTATAAAAATGTTGATTTCACAGTATTTGGCCTATGAATATGCAAGAAGAGGTGCATGCTTAACGATTGCAGCGCGAAGGGAGAAGAGTCTACGTGAAGTAGCCGAAAGAGCACTTGATCTAGGCGCCCTGGATGTGCTAGTCGTCCCGGCTGATGTTTCAAAAGTTGAAGATTGTAGAAGGGTTGTTGATAAAACCATGAGTCACTACGGACGACGTGAGATTCGAGTTTGATTCTCCTACTTATTATCATGCTTTTGAAATTGTTAATTTTAAAGAATTTTTCGTTCAACGTGTGCATTGCAGTTGATCATCTGGTTAATAATGCTGGAATGACATCAGTTTCTCTGTTTGAAGAAATAGAAGACATCACTAACATGAGATCCATCATGGTAATAGCTAGTAATCCCTCTATCTTAGATTACTTGTCAAACATAAATTTTGATCAAACGTTTTAAGATGTATTTTTTAAACCACATTGATATGGGGAAAAAATGTATCTTAATAGTACTTCTGCATAGTTTTTGAATATCGAAATCAAATTAATCTTATCTAATTAATTTAGTTTTGAAGATTAGTCGAAATGACCCTCGAGAAGCAGAACATGACTAGTATTAATCTATAAGGCAGTACTCTTGAAATTCATATGATACCCGATTATTTATGTTACCTCACAAGTATTAAAATTTTTGGAATTTGCAGGACATCAACTTCTGGGGTTCAGTTTACATGACTAGGTTTGCGATTCCCTACCTGAGATATAGCGAAGGTAGAATCGTTGTGCTTTCTTCTGCCGCATCTTGGATGCCTGCTCCAAGAATGAGCCTTTATGCTGTAGGTCTATCAACTTTGCCGTTTCCTAAAAGTTCCAACTTTTTCGTTTTGATACGTCCATATACTTGATTAATTTTATATTATGCATGGTAGGCAAGCAAAGCAGCGATGGTACTGTTTTTTGAGGCGTTAAGGATTGAATTTGGACGGGATATCAAAATAACATTGGTCACACCTGGTTTTGTTGAATCAGAAATGACGCAAGGGAAATTCATAGACAAGACCGGCAAAGTAGATGTTAATCCTCAAATGAGAGATGTAAGTTTCACTTTTCTCCCTCTCTCGCGCACAATGTATGTCTTAAACCAATTTAAACGTTATTTATTGATGTCTCTGGTCAAAATGATTTGTTTCTATGGGATAGTCTCGAAATGTGATATGAATCATAATGTCACGAGTTTGAATTAAGTGATAAGAGTCTTCCACAAATTACCAAGAAAACGCGATATAAGTATCTAATTTGGGGGTTTAATGAATAAACCAGGTTGAAGTGGGCATAACCCCAGTGATGAAAGTAGAAGACTGTGCCGAGGCCATTGTGAATGGCGCTTGTCGCGGGGAGAGATACATTAATGTGCCATCTTGGTTCCGAGTCACCTACTTGTGGAAGGTCTTCTGTCCAGATGTTGTTGAGTGGTTTTTGAGGTTGTCCTACTTTTCCGGTTGGGGAGCTTCACCGGAGGATGCTCCGAGCAAGAAAGTATTGGATTACACTGGTGTTCGTAAAGTCTTGTACCCTGAAAATATCCGAGAGCTCGGACCTAAGACTGAGTGATGTTTGGTCTGGCTGGTTAATGTTAAGACTCAGGGCTGTTCAATCAAGTAAAGGAAACTGAATGGAATTTATAACTGTCTAGCTATATATACATATAATAAGTTGGTTGTTTCTTTGTATCGAATAATTTGGCAAACATAAGTAATTAAGTTGGTTGTTTCTTTGTATTTATATTAAGAATTTTATAAATTATTTGATTGTGAACTTAGTTATTATCTTGGAATTGTGTAGAAATGCACCATATTCTCCTAAAATCTAGATCCTCCTCTCGTCTGTTACTCGGTCCGTTTACATACCTGTCTGCTGTCTTGTTGCTTCTGTAAAATTATAGTACAGTGTGGTGTGGACTGTGGTGACCATAGTCATTCATTTTTGCAAAAGAGACATATTATTATTTATATATGATTCAAATTATTTTATATATGGCAACTTTCACGTATAGCAAATAAAAAATTCATATTTGTATGCCATAGCAAAGTTTGTATAATTGCGTTACATAGCAAATATAGAAACTATATAATTCGCTATACATATGCAGTTGAAGAAAATTGTATAAAACGAAGTGTATAAAACAAGAAAGAGAAAGATACTTGGGCAGAGAACTATATAAAAACGAAGTGTATAAAACGAATTGTATTATTATAAGTGTATAGAACGATTATATACAATTTGAATTTGTATAAAATGAGAAAGAGAGAAAGACAAAAGAGACTTGACAAGGAATATACAATTGAATCGAATTGTATAAAACGAGAAAGAGAGAAATTAGATACAATTTGAAAATTGTATAAAACAAGAAAGAGAAAAAGACAAAAGAAACTGGGCAGGGGAGTATTTTTATTGTATAATTATAAGTGTATAGGACGAAAATATATGTACTTGCATGTGTATATATAATTTTCTCACGCTTTATACAAACAGAAACGCAATTTATATATTTTGCTTCTGTTTGTATAAGTGAGAAAGGCGAGGGTGGCGAGCGAGATTTCAGAGAGTGGCGAGCGAGATCTGGAAGAGGGGATAGAGGGGAACAAAAATATATGTATTTATACAATTTTCTCTGCTTTATACAATTTGAGACAATTTTCATACACTTGTGTTTGTATAAAATGTGAGGAAGCGAGCGAGAGTTTGGAGGAGAGTGGCGAGCGAGATATTTGAAAGAGAGGCGTCTGACAATTTTTTGCAAACATTTGCTATGAAGCACAATTAAATCAAACCCTAGCTACTCCATTTATTTTAGGTTATTAGTTTGATATTATATATAATTTTCCCTTTTATATATATATATATATATATATATATATATAGTAGATGTTAAATTTGGTCACATTAATTAGTTCGTGTGTTTAGTTCTTCGGATTTTGAACCTCTTATTGAAAATTCCAATAAATGATTAGAGAATGGTAAAACTGATAAACAAAAATATTTCAGTCTTTACGAAATAAACCTTGGACTAGATTAATTTTTAATAGTAACGTAGAAGTGGTGAGAGGTGATAAGACAGGATATATAAGTTATTGTGTTGATTACGATTTGAAGAAAAAAAGAGAGAATCAAATGCAGTAGAAGAAAAGGACAAAGAGAGATCGAAATTGGGAAAAATAAATAAATGATAGTAACACATAAAAGTTTATGTAATTTTCTTCCAATTTTATAGAAATAAATAAAGATAAAAATTCAAGAAAAATAAAGAAAAAAATAAATAGAAGTATTGATCTATATGAGATATATCAAATCAGCTTCCTCATTCTTAGAATTAGTTTAGAATAAAAACAATATAAATATAATATAAATAGTAAGTTAAAATCAAGGACAAAGTGTTTTTACTTATTATATTCTCAATTAACTATTGATAAACTCACTATTGAATATTTTTTTGCCTAAAAATAGGTGCTTCAAAAGTTCAAAGCAGTTTTTCTTATTCAAAAAAAAAAACGTATGAAAGTCAAAATCATTAAAAATAAGTTAATCCAAACACTCAGCTTTGGTTAAATAATGTAATGATTTCTTAATGGGAATAAACCATTCTAAGACCACAACATTTTATATTTTGTTATAAATAGACATGAAAAATCATCTATTATGCATCACTTCATCATAAGATTAAAAAAAAACTAGTCCACTAGTAATTAAGAAATGGAAGGTAAGGGATTAAGGAAGCAAAGTGGAATTATGTTAATGATGGTGATTATGGCCTTAATTATTTGTGATCCAATTAATGTGGTGGAGAGTGCAGTTGGAATTGATATACATCCATGTACACTGCCTGCATGTATAGCAGCATGTCAAAAACTGTTGAAGGATAAATATAAAAGTGCTACGTGTGCAACAGGGCCTAAAGGAAAATACTGTATATGTTTGGGATAATGAACTATATATTATAATTATAATTATATTAAGTACTTTATTATAAAATTCAGTTCAATGATGTAATGTTGTTCGTAATTCATGGAGTAATACAAAACTTACATTAATTAGATAATTCAAATATTTATTGTTTGAATTTGACAACAAGTCTAGTATTATAAATATATTTCTGGGTGATAATCAAATTTAATACTCATATGGCTATTTTAATAGATGAAATATTTTATTTGTCTTTGTTCGAAATGTTAGTAAGAATTGGTGTTTTAAAACATTGAAACTAATATGAGTTGTATGCTTAGTTTTTATCTCATATAATTTCTCCTTTGGTTCAAAATTAAACCAGAAAGAAACATTAATTATTTTTTTCCATTCAATTTAAGAGTAGTTTAGTCAAATAAATTTCTTATAATTATTGTTATTAAATAACTGATTATTTAATGGGTACTACTCTTCTATCTCAATTTATATGATGGTGCATATATATTGAAAACGTGTGATCATCTAAAATAGATACTCTATTTATTTAAAAGTATAAAAATTGTACTGTCAACTCATCGAATAATTAATATCTGTATTTTTAAAAAACTCCTACTTTTTTTGCTTTTACGGTGACTCGAACCCATTCTTATACTTTTGTAAACCCGAAAGATACATTTTTTTTCTTTTAAGCTAGTCGTTTCTATTGTGGCCATAATCAAGAAACTAATCACCTAAATCTTAGATTAGGAACACTATTTAATCTAATATTCCTTTTCCAAATTTTCAAAAGAGAGAGAAAGAAAAAAACAAAAATTGTCATTTATTCACTACTTGTGTATATAATGGGTGTCAATTGGGCGAATTGGGTTGAAGTGGAAATATTAAAAAGAGTTGAAATAGAAATCGTGTTGGGTCTTAACCAGTCCAAATTTATTTTAGGCTCAAATGAGCTAAAAAACGGGTTGGGCCTTGACTCGCCCAAATTGATCCGACTAATCTCAATAATTTAACATATTGATATTTAACTTTTATAATTACAATTCGAATTTCCGCTCAAGAATTTTTGTTAAAATAGTAAAAAATGGGTATATAAATCCTAGATGTTAAATAGATAATAATTCATACCCTCAGTATAGGAACATATCTTGATAAAAAGTTTTAAAAACGGATCAACATTGGAGATTGAATTGCACTCAATTGAGAATTCTTTTCAAATTGAACTCAATACAAATTATCTTGAGCCGGACACTTAAAATTCTGAACAAATTGGGCGGGTTACTATGTTTGGGTTCATTTTTGACACCGTATGTATATGTATACGATTGGAAGTTTACTAAACCTAATTAACAAATTTAAACACAATTTTGATGTTGTCCAAAGTTCACTTTAATCTCGAATTAGCTACCCAAAAATACAAATCTAGTAGGACTACATAGGAATCGTCAAAACGTTGATTCATTATTGGACACAAATTATATTAACATTATAAATGATACATGCCTAGTGGCTAGTGGAATATGATGCTTCATATCTTTAATTCATTATTGTTTAATTCTAAGATTCGAACACAATATTATGGGCTGCATTTAAATATTGATGGGAAATCATGGGACTACAAAACTTTACTATAAATACACGTGAAAATTCATTCATATGTAGAACTTATAAGGGAATTTTCTAAAATTAATTAATGGAAGATAAGCTACTGATGGTGAGTATGGTGTAAATTATTTGTGATCAACTAAAGTATTTATATAAATCTTTGTATTTCCTGCCATGGTGATAATTCAGGTAGAAAAAAGAAATAACTTGATAATTAAAATATGAAATTTGTGAAATGATGACAATTTAGATGTGTATGTTTATCAATAATTCTATAGTTAACAATGAAATCTAGAAGCGCTTGAGTTTAACTGAACAGTAAAATCATTTAAAATATGAACGAGCCACATAATTGACAATCATCAGGAAAATATCAAAAGAAACAAACTAAAATGGCGAGTTTTATCTAATTAAGAAAAAAATCGAAATATCATTTTATAAACCACCTAAAATTAAATAAGGTTAATCTGTACAAACACTTTGGATTAAGCATGTATGATTTTCTCCAAAAAGTCTCAAAACATTAAGAGTTTTGATCAATATTTAAATAACATTTTTATCTTTTTATAACTATCAATATGAAACTTTATTCACACACCTGATACATATCTGCATCTTTTTATGTACCCCTTATACTACAACACTTCAAACTAACTTTTTAAATGAAACACAATTTCATTTGTCTGTGTGTGGGCAAAATGAACGAACTACAAAATAACACCTGCATTACTTAAATTTCTCAAAGATACGTTTTTTCCTTTTAAGAATTTCCATATCTCTTGTTGTTACTCCAAACATAAAAATAAAAAAGAGTGGTGCTCCATTTCATTTCCAAATATAAAAACGAGGAGATATTTAAATAATGATTTCTTTGTCCTTTTTAATCACTTTGATATGATTGGATTAGAGTGCTAATTAGGCACAAGGAATAATCGCCCAAATGTTTGTTCCTTATTGGGCATAGCTAATATTAACATACTAACATACGATAGAAATAAGGCTAGTGCGATGCACGCTTCATAATTTTTTTGCCATTTTAATTACGATTTTGATTTTTTTTTTCTTTTAAGTAATTAGTTCTTAATGGTTTGAGATTGTTTTAGCGTTAATCCGAAAGTAAATTAAATAATTATATATATATATATATA
>NC_028639.1:63823977-63831764 GCF_001406875.1 Solanum pennellii
ATATTGTTTTGTATATAAAGACCTTGAGTCAGATTAATTTTCTACTTCGCTATCTCAAACTGTTGGTTATTCTATAATGTAAAAGTGTTTGTCTTTGAGCGAGAAGCAATTTGTGGACTCATGTGCATACTTCATTTGGTTTGTCACCTCGTTTCTAAGTAATTTTCGATGTTTTTTAAGTCAAATTTTAACAGTTAAACTGATAACTGAACCGGTAATGATTAATAACCGATAAGTCAATATCTTAATGGACGTTCTATAAGGATTTAACATGTCTACAAACCGATAATCAATAAATTTTAAAATCAGACCAAATCGACCAATACATAAAACCTATAGAGGAAGAAAAACCTCATTCATGTGAAATAAAAAATTAAAGGGTTAGTTTTAAATCAATAAAATATAGTACATATATAAATGTAGTACTAGATTACATTATAATAGGTTGGATTTGGTTAAACAGTATGATATCTTAATAAGGAATATATATCATTGGACCACTACATCATCTTCTCTTTTTATTCTTCTATAAATAGAGATGAAAACTCACCTATTTTATGCAACAATTCATAAGAAGAAGAAGAAAAAAAAACATTAGTAAGAAATGGAGGGTAAGGCATTAAAGAAGAAAAATGGAGTTATGCTAATGATGATGATTATGGTGTTAATTACTTGTGATGATTCAATTAAGGTCGAGTGTGCTTTTGGAATTGACATAAATCCATGTACACTTCCTACATGTATAGCAGCATGCCAGAATATATTGAAGGAGAAATATCAAAGTGCCACATGTGCAACGGGGCCTAAAGAAAAATATTGTATTTGTTTGGGATGATGCTATTATATATAACTACTGCTTTATTGTAAAATTAATAAGTTTTGTACTAGTTAGAATCTTATCAATGAAGTAATGTTTAAAATTTAACTTCTTATTGGATTTCAACAAAGTTACGGAAAAAAAGGTCCGTTTTAAAATGAATCAATTTTATCTTATGTTATATTTTTCATTCAGAAATACCCTTCCCGTTATATTTTTTACTCAAATATGTTCTCCAAGACTCCAACTAGCCACCCCGTTCCTTCGGGTACATCTGATAAAATTGGAATGATACAAAAAAAATTAGCATGACCTTGTGTAAGGATAATGCGTGAAATGGTTCAAAACTAAACACCCCCGATATCGTTACATTCAGGCTATCAACGAAGTACCAAATAACACCTGCAATATATCATCATATTCCATTTTTATACTTTAGATTAGCAACTCAAAAGATATATTTATTTCTCTTAAGCTAAGCTTCACTAATTCATTTTCCAAATTTGCAACAGAGAGACAAAAACAGAAAATTCCATTTATTCACTAGTTGTGTAAATGATTGGACAGTTAGCTCAACCTAATGCTACACAAATTAAAACACAATTTTTATGATGTCCAAAGGTCACTTTAATCACCAATTAGCTAACCCCCAAAACAGATCTATTTAGGAATCACCAAAACGTTGATACCTTATTGGACACAAATTATTATATTAAGTTATTAACATTAGCTAGTGGGATATCGATCATGATACTTCATATCTTAATTATTTTTGTTTAATACTAACACGGGAATACAATATTATGAGCTGCATTTAAATATTGAGTTACCTACTTAATGGGAATCATCATACTACTAAAGTTTTCCCTATAAATACACGTGAAAAATCATCCTTATATATACAACGGTTAGAAGGAAAGAAACTCAGAAATTAGTAGTAGTAGTACTTGACTGAGGCAATGAAGAAGGATAGTGGATTTATGCTAATGATGGTGATTATGGTGTTAATTATTTGTAATCCATTTAAGGTGGAGAGTGCAATTGGAATTGACATAAATCCATGCACAGTTCCAGCATGTGTAGCTGCTTGCAAGAAAGTTTTGAAGGCAAATTACCAAAGTGCAACATGTGCAACGGGACCTAAAGGAAAATACTGCATTTGCTTGGGATAATGATACTCTAAGCTGACTAGAGTGTACTTCGTTTTTTTTTATATAGTGAGGTAAGAAATAGTGTCGTATAAAATGAAACAGAGGAAGTACGAATAAGGTTCCTTCCGCTTCACTTAGAAAGAAAGGAAGGCATAATGTTGTGTTTTATTTAGTGTGCTTATATTAAGCTAATCACTATAAGGTAAATCTATTACTATATATAATAATATTATTGGGTTTTTGTCCAAGGATCTTTCTTCATCAGTATAATGTAATCTAACCACTACTTTCAATAATAAATAAATAAAAGTTGCTCAGCTTAGGTCTGAATGTTGGCAACAAGTGCTTCTTCTCATTTTATTTTTTGTTGATCTGTTTGGTCTCTAGAAGAATATTCTTTCTGAGAAGTGTTCTCCATAAGTATTAAGTGGTATATAAATCTAATCTTATTTGGTCGTAAGCAACAACATACCCTGCACAATCTCACATGCGGGGAACGCGGAGAATAGTATGTACACATAACATACCACTATCTTGTGGAGGTAGAGATGTTTCCGAAAGACCCTAGCTAAGGAGATAGTGAAGCAAATATAGTAAGTAACAAGGAAACGGTATAAAGTAGTTATTGTGAAATTTATAGTTAATAATGAAGTTACGAAAAAGGAGTGCAATTCAACTTTAGTTGCGCGGACTCTTCACTTTTGATGCCACACCCGTGTCGGGCTCTCCAAAAATGCACTACTTTTGAAGAACCTGACACGCACCTGTTGCACTTTTTGAAGAGACCGAGCAACATAGCATCCAACTTAACAGCAAAAGTAAGCACCTGAAGTATAAACCAGGTCAGCACATGTTGACAATCATCATCAGGACTCAGGAGAATATCTGAAGAAGCAAACTAATGGTGAGTTTTCTCTATAACAACACTGTATATGCAATTCAAGAAACGTCAAGTTATATGCTGCTGGTGCTGCTTTGAGATTTAACCGAAGCATGATCCCTCCATCTAGATACCCCGGAACTAAATATCTTCTGCAAGATGTCCATTCTCTCCGTAACTAAAGACTCTTCTAGATCCTTCATTTGGCCATGCTGCTTCTCCATCATCAGGTTCAGAGCTTCAACATGTTTCATTTTGCGTTTCAACTTCTTCACCTTCATTAAAGTAGAAAGAAAAATAAGCCAAGCCGACCAAGGATATTGAGGGAAGAACTGAAGTACCATGAAATTTAGAAGCTAGAAATGAGAAGATGTACAGAAGCAGAGGATAATAAAGCAGAAGTGTTAAGACTTCTCCAAATATGATGGAAGCTCTTGAGTTCTTTTCCTGACCCTTCTATCGTTTATTTTTGCTTTTTTCGAAAAAACTTGTTCCATTTCTTTCCTTTGGCCATGAAGTTTGTTCTAAGTTCAGCATTGGTATAAGTGAAACCATAAACTCACCTGTGCTTCAACCAAAGTAGAAACCAGATATTCTATTTCTCTCTCTTCTTGACTGGCCAACAATTTGGCATGAGCAGCAGCAGCACCTATAGCAGTAGCAGTTGCGGCCCTCGTACGTAAAGTTAGTGATATACTGTTCCTCTGAGAGACTTCCACTTCTGTTTCTGCAAGACAATGGAATCACAAAGTTAATTAGTATATGCAGATAGGGATGGCAATGAGGTGGGGCAGGGCAAACCTGCGAAGATACCAACCTGCCCTGATTTTTCCTCTCTCTTTCTTAGCTATGTTTGACATTAAAAAAAAATTGTCTTTTCACCATGTTGCAACAACAAAATGAAACATCTATTAATTTCATGCGACTCTATAACAATTAAATTTATTAATTTTGTTTGGAACTTTGCAGTGCAAGGCTGCTAAACCAAAAGTTAACATCATTGTGTAGAAAACTTCGAAGTTCTCAGGCAGATCATTTAAAAAGTTCTTTCTGTTATCAATTAACAAACAGAAATCATTGCTTAACAAAAATCCCACAGTTTAATTGGTGAAACCAAAAGAATTATTTGACTCGTGCACAAATTGTTTCTTCTAAACTAATGGAAGAAAGCGCAAAACATATATTCTGAGATGGAGTTGAAATTTCTGCAACCCACACCTGCACTACATCCCTTAAAAAAAGTTTCAATTCTCTCCACCCCCACATAAAGCCAAACCCACTGATAGTAACCAGAAGTAGAGATCCGATAAAATAGAACAAAATAAGTAGATTTACTGAAAATAGCGTCTTAAACACAATTATACAAATAAAGTTGTCCGTATGGAGTGGACAAGACTCCAGAAAATAGTACTTTTGATTCTTACTTATATCCTACCAATAACTAATCCTAATGACATATATATAGAGAACATAAAAGGATAAGATAAAAGGATAAGACTGACACTAAATTGCTGATAACTGCTGTAGCAGTTGTTTTTCCAGAATCCGACTCTTTATTCTTTTGTCGATATTTTCTTCTAAAGTACGTCTTGAGAGGTAGGTTGGTATCACCACCCCGTCCCATTGTCATCCCTACATGCAGACTATGATAGAAGGAAGAGAAGGGAGCTGTGGTGGAGCTATCAGGTATAAGGAGGATGTATGAAGGACCTTGGGAAATCTGCGGTGACTATAATGTCACAAGGTACCTGGCAGAAAAAACAAAGTGTCACAGGATCTCTAGTGCAATGACTGAATATTCAACATGGATTGATGATCTTGTGTTTTTTGGATCCTCCCTTATTTGGAGGATTTTACACTCGGTGAAGGGAGGAAATCACACGAGTTTTTCCAGAACCAACAGGTTTTTGTATTCAACAGACTGGGAGGAAAAATTTCTTTCGATCAAGCAGAGTTTGATGCAAAAATAGGATCAGATCTTAATCCTATCATATTGAATTAGTGGTGACTGGGAGTTCAAGCATTACTTTAAATTTGAAAACCAGTGGTTGGAAGTTAAGGGTTTCAAGGATAAAAGATATGGTGGAGCTCTTTATCAGTGTTTGGCAGATTTACTTATGTGCTAGCCACAAAGTTGAAACTTCTTAAAGGGAAGTTGAAATGGATGAATTGCTAAATCAACTTATGAATCTGGAGACATTCAAGATCAGAGGTCTCTGATGATGAACTACTTCAAGAAACTCAACTGGATATAGAGTTGGAAGAAGTAGCCAAAAGGGAGAAAATAGCTTGGAGACACAGATCTAAGGTGCAGTGGCTGAAGAATGGTGATAAGAACACTAACTATTTCCACAGAAGAGCAAGAGCCCACAAAGGTTCCATACCACAGACTCACTGGAAGTTGATGGAGTTTTAATTACTGACCCTGCTGAAACAAGGGAATCTATCCAGAATTTTATCAGAAGTTATATAAGGATACTGAAGGGTGGAGTTCTTGATCTTCATTTACAAGGGGCAGCGGTTATCTCTAATGAATATCAAGAGTGGCTTCAAAGAGAATTTGTACATGAGGAATTTTTTTGAGAGCATAAGACTGTGCCTCAGATAAGGCACCTGGCCCAAATCGTTTTCCAATGAGTTTCTTCCAAAGTAGTTGGGATTTGTTGAAGGTGGACATCAAGAACACTCCACAATATTTCCATTCTTATCAGGTGCTTGAGAAAAGCTTTGATAATGCCACTTATGTAGCTCTCATTCCAAAGAAAGTAGGGCCAACAAATTTAAGATGTTAGGCCAAGAAGTCTCATCAGTGGGGTCTTCAAGATCATAACAAAAATCTTGGCAGAGAGACTGAAGAAGGTGGTGAGCGATTTAGTCAATGAACATCAGATGGCCTTTATTAAGGAGAGACAAATTGGATGCAGCTCTCATCGCTAGTGAATGTGTGGACTCAAGGTTGAGAGATGATCTCCCTGGTGTCATGTGTGAGTTGGATATAAAGAAAGCTGATGACCATGTAAACTAGAATTTTCTGATGAACATCCTCTGACAGATGGGTTTTGGAGATAGATAGATGAAATGGATTGCTTTTTGCATCAAATATGTTAAGTTTTCAGTGTTTGTTGATGGAGAACCTGTAGGGGTTTTTTCGTTTTAGTTGCATTACGAAACAGATGGTTGACAGGATAAGATTGGATCCAGGGGGAGTGAAAACCTGGAGATCTGTCATCTGTTTTATGCCGCTACAACAACATACCCAGTATATTCCCACAAGTTGGATCTAGGGAAGGTAGGTGTACCCAGACGTTACCCCTACCTTTGTGGGTAGAAGAGGTTGTTTTCAATACACCCTCGGCTCAAGAAAATCGTTTTCTGGAAAATGATTTAAAAGCAATGCAAGAGTAAAAGTTGTGATGAAAATATTGAAGAAAGAGAAGTACTTACAGTACAAATATTACAGATAACCAAAGTAAAAGAAACAACAGCAATAATTAAATTGAACCATAAGAGAATGCTAGAATAATGGTAATAATAGTGATAAAGGAACAAATAGATGCTCCAGACTAGTTTAGAACCCTGCTCTACCACTGTAAAGAACAAACACTCTACAACCTACTAACTGTCTACCTTAATGTTCGACCTCAATGCTCTCTTATCTAGTAGGGTCATGTCCTCTGTGAGTTGAAAATGTGTCATGTCCTATCTAATCATCTCCTCAAACCTATCACCACTAACCTCTCACACCTCCTCATTGAGGCATTTGCAATACTCCTTTTTATATGTTTGGACCATATCAACCTTGCCTCCTGCATCTTGTCCACCATAGTGGCTATTCCCACTTTGCATCATATATCTTTGTTCCTAACCATGTATATTCCAGGATATTCGCATATCCATCTAACCATCCTCATTTCAGAAGGCCTTAGCTATCCTCATCTTCTGAATGTGCAAGTTCTTGACTAGCCAATGCTCCACAACATACAACATCATCGGTTTAACAACCCCTCTATAGAACTTACCTCTAAATCTCGGTGATGCGTTCTTATCAAATAGGTCAGCGAATGTGAGCCTCCATTTCATCCACTCTACTCCAATACGATGTGTGACATTCTTGTCGATCTCCCCCTTCCTTCGATTATAGCCCCAAGATACTTGAGGATGACTTCCATATCAATCCTCACTTCCCCATCACGGACTTAATAGTTAATACACCAACTAAAACATGGTTAATTGGATGGATTAAAATAATTAAGAGAGAAAAGGAAATGAGTGAAATCAAGCCCACCAACCACGCCTGACCTTACTAGCGTGGAAAATTAAGGTACCTCCAACTGCCAGCTCGAAAGGTTAGCCCCACAAGCGCAAACCACTGCTTTTAAAACCATCCTTTCCTCCAAGCAAAATAAAAATTATTTCTCACTCCACCATCAGCATTCTCTCCACACATTAGTAATGCTCCTACCACTTCAACCAACCCTTCCCACAATTCTTGGCAAGTTCGAACAGTCCTCCTTGGCTTTTCAACCAATTTATTTGTGGCAATCACTTACTAACAGCTGAAGTGGAAAAAACAAAATATCAAACAGTATAATAATCCCTTGTCACAATTTATGGGAGTTCCTTCTCTTCAGTCACCTTTGTTAGGAACTTGTATTCTCTGTGGTACAACTAGATGATGCAGATGACATTGTGATATATTTTGAGCTGATGATCGATCAAGACATATTCATCAGACTGACGCTGCTGGTTTTTGAAGCATCATCTGATCTGAGTGTCAACCGGAGGAACTAGGAAGAGTAGCATTTTCCCAATCAAAGAATTGGCCCAAGTGCAGGTTCTGGCTAATATAGTTGGCATGTCACTAGGGAACAATCATAAAGCCTTGGGGATCTGGAGAAAGGGATAGCAATGTGGAAAACACGATATCTGTCTTTATTTT
>NC_028639.1:63832176-63881411 GCF_001406875.1 Solanum pennellii
GGGGGGGAGCAGACTTACTTTGAATCTTAGATCAATCTTGTCCTAGTCTACTACACTCACTACCAACTTATGTAATGTTTTTTTTTCCTTTACCAACCAAGGGGATGAAGAAACTAGACAAAATTGAGGAGGGACTTCGTATGGCACGGCAAGGTGGGGGGTATAACCTAGTGAACTGGCAACAACTCAACTGACCGAAGAGCAGGGTGGGCTGGCAATTAGAAATTTGAGGCTACAAAATACTAGTCTCCTAATGATGAATTGCGAAGATCAAGCCTTATGGAAAGAAGTCTTCCAGTGCAAGTATGGGCAGACAAGCACTTGCTACAAAAACATGGTAACCAACACCTATGGAATAGGGATATGGAAACCAGTCAGAGCCCTGTGGACAAATTTGGAAGTAAACACTTGCATTAAAGAGGGCAATGGTACAAGACTATTTTTTTGGACAGAGGCCTGGAATGGTCAGTCTGCTATAAAGGATTGATATCCTGATTTATTCTTACTGTGCAACAACCCAGGTGCTACTGTATATGGATGCTGAGGCCCTCAAGTAAAGAATTTAAAATTCAGAAGGTATTTGAACGAGTGGGAGATAGAAAAAGTGGGAGATTAATTGAAGGGCATTGAAGGTTTCATAGCCACCCCTACTGAGCATTAGAAGTTGAAATGGAAACATAGCAGTGATGGAGCTTTTTCTGTCAATAGAGTGTATTAGAAGGGCACCAATGGACAGAAAATGGGCAACCCAGAAGTTTGGAGAAAATCTGGAAAATCATAGCACCAACTCAAGTAAAATGTTTCACTTGGTTGAAGGCAAAGAGGGCTTGCCAACTCATGAAGTGCTCCAGAAAAGGGAGTTCCGTGTAGTCTCTCCTTTTCTGCGCAATGAAACAGGGGAAACAAACAACCACTTGTTTCTCCGTTATAGATTCACAGCTCAGATATGGGCAATTTTCTATAGCCAAACAAAGGTTAAATGGACCATGTCAGAGCACATCTACTAAATTGTCGGTGAGGAGGAGGGGGTGCAAAAGTCGGAAGAAATGGTGGACAATTATTCCTTCATTTATTTGGTGGTCAATGTGGAAAGAAAGGAATGGGAGGTGTTTTGAAGATAGGTCCAATTCTGTTCAGAAAGTGAAATGGAATGTATTATAGTTTTTTTTATTTTTGGTTAGAAGAAGTAGATCTACTTATAGAATTTCCAGGAGAACTGTAACTAGTCTTTCTTTTGTTTCTCTTTATCTTTCTTTTGGAGGTCTCCAGCATTAAGGATATGCTGAGAAATACAATAGTATCAGTTTCCTAAAAAAAAAGATCATAACCACATTTACATGTTGATACATGACAGGTGATCACCATGAACAAACTTTTAGCAGTTGCTGCAGTCTGATATTTGGATTGGAAGTTGAAGACACAAAATGATGCCTATCATGGAAAATACCTGATCTGACATGCTTTTCTTCCCCTTCAGCACCTACAACTTGACTTGTCCTGAAAATAAGTCAATTCAATTTCATGCTAAAATAGAAACTAAATGTATAACTGTGTAATGATAATTAAGCCAAGACAGCTATAGCAAGATACAAACATAAGAATGGCGAACATACATAACAGAGGATTATACAGGATGAACTGCACAAAGACTGAACAAATTTGCACAAGAAGTCGATAGTTACATACTCTCTTTGTCCCATATTATTTATCACCTTAACACTTTTTTAAGCAATTGAAGAAAAGAGATCTTGACGTACAGTCCAAAATTACCCTCTGTAAATTATTATTAAGAAAGCCCAATATATTCACATGTTCTAAATAGCTTATAAAGGGAATGGTACTTCTGGAATAGATCTAACCATTTCTGGAAAGGATTCTATATTTATCCCGACAAAAAAAAGACAAAGGGAGTACTAGTTACCTCTCTGTCTCGCTGATATCAGCAATTGATCCCAATCCATTATCATCTCCATCAAAAATGTCTGTTGAACACTGATTCTCATAGCAAAGGGCTGTAACAGCAGCCTCAGCTGCAGATGCTGCGATATGTGGACCAACAGCACCAGAAATGTGAGCTACCTGAAGATTACAGACCACGTATCGTTTATAAGACCAACAAATGGTGGAAGTGGGATTAAGCAAGATGACCTCAAGACCAAATTCCCATCATATTTCAGTAATTTACTTACCAAACCGCAAATCTAACTCTTTTTTCCACATCTTATAATATTTAAACAGTCACACAAAAATCCACATATAGCTAAGTCATAAAAGAAATAGTCCAACGTAACAGAAGCATGTGAACCTGTTTCATCAGGAAACTACTGTCTTCTGAAACTGGAGCCCTGCGTATTTTCTTGAGGGGAGGGGTTCCGCATTCAGCATTTCCATTCTGTTGACGCTCCTGGTTCTGCTCATGAGATTGATTTCCAGGAGTTTCTCGAGACTCACTTATTGCAGGTTGAGCTTGATTCACGCCCCTTACCTCACAATTCTTGTCCAAAAGATTAAACTTTTTATGAATAGAGCCAAGCATAAGATCCCCAAATGGCAACTGTATAAGCTTGGAGATACAATCCAGCTTACTCTTCGTTTTGACATTTTGAGTGACAAGATCCCAGTCATCACCATGCTTCAGTACAGATTCTAATAGGAGTAAAGTTTCGGCTTCGGTCCAGTTGGCTTTAGGGTTCGCACCATCTATGGGCTTGAATTCATCTGCAAATTTGTTTTTGTCATAATTACCACTTTTAAAACACTTCTCGCATAAATTCGAGCTCGCATCCTGACAAAAACAAGAAAGAAGAAATCTCAGCTGCTATTCTGAATATCTCGATTTTCAAATCTTGTAGATTTCAAGTTATTTTCAATTTTTTAAAATTTTAGGCATCATTAATAACTTAATTTTAGGAAAAAGGCATAAGTATGCCCCTGAACTATGACCGAAGTTCTAGGACACACCTTTCATTTTAGCCCCCCACCCCCAAAACTATTTTAAAGCGTAACAAAATATATCCTATGGTGCTATGTGCTAAGGTGGTACAGAGAGTGTTCTCACTCTCTTGGAGGCATGTGAAAGGAGAAAAATAAGGTAAAATCTGATAAATATGGGGGCACATATCCATTTTAATTGGACAGCCTTTACAACTATTTTAGTACTCAAAATTAATTAACATTCAACTTAAGTTGATATCTTTTTAATTATTTTCCTTTCTTTCTTTGTGAATAAGTCAAATTTTATCATGTTCACATTCTTTAGAAATACAATTAAGTTTCTCACAAGTTCACCGCGTACAGTAGTTGTCATCAAATTTTTTCCGGCATTTTTCCATCCATTGGTTCTACTAATCATCTTCCTCTTGCTCACACACATACAAATCACACTTTTAATAAAATGTTATACATGTAAAGTAAAAGAAACACAGATCTATAGAGAAATCATAGAACTCCGTTAACAAAAAACCTTCTCTCCACTGGGAAAAATGGAATCCTTGTCGATCACATTTGAAATAGTAAACTAAAACCTTTCTGACTACTTTGATAAGTTTGAGATTTTTCTTTCTCTAGACAATGGCTTATGCGAGAGAAATTTTGATATTCATTTCACTTGGGTTGTTGAGGACTGATCTTTGAAATGAATTTGGGTGAGGATTTAGTTAATTTGGAAGTGAAAATGGAGATAGAAATGATAATAAAAAGTAAATAACTGATTTTGGTGATGTTTTAACTGCCTGAGAAAGCTTGAGGGCCTTCCATGGAGATTTTGTTGCCAACAATCAAAGGAAAGCAACAAAGAACTAAAAAATGAGAAAAAAAATGAAAAATAAAAGGGATATGATGTGACAAGTGCATGTAATCCACAGCTTATACATATATGACTACAGTATTATCAAAGGGAAAAGCGCAAAAAAACTCTAAGGTCCGTGGGGGCTTAAAGCGCAAAGCGCAAATAGAACGTGGGCTTTCATGAAAAAAGGCGCAAAGGGAGAAAACAATACAAATATATATGTTTAGTCCAAGGCTAATAATAATAAACATGAATGACACATTAATGACCAAATAAATTGAAAAAAATTTATGATAAAGTGAAATATAATTGTGTAGTGTCACTTCTTCAAAAGGGGCTCATAGGCAAGGAAAGTTTGCCTTAGAACCTTGATGATGACACCGAAGTGCACATAAAGCGAGGCGAAGCGCTCAACATGTTTTGAGCGTCGCTTCAGGGCTTAAGCGCGCTTAAAGCGCGCCTTTGATAACATTGTGTGACTATACGTTACAAAGGTGTGTATATTACATTTTAAAATAGTTCTGGGGTAATAGGACCACTATAAAAATAAAGTGTCCCTGGAACTTTGGTCATAGTTCAAGAGGTACTTACGCCTTTTTCCTTAATTCTATACAAAACATATACTTATATATTAAACGATCTAAGGTGGAAAATACGGTAAGAAATTGACAAGCAAGTGCAAAACAAAGAAACGTGGTCTATGATTTGAAGAGGCAGCACCTTGTAAGGTTTTCTAAAACTAAAGGAACATTGATAAAGATAGCTTTATCAGAGAGTGTTTTGTGCCTAGATGTTAAATCTTAATAGATCTCCCAACAACTTTTTGTCTTTTGTTATATATACAATAGCGCCAACAGTGACCTACAGAAAAAAGAAAACACAAAATCAAACTATACATTGCATCTGATAGTAAGATACGGAATTTGGGTACTTATCCATACATTTTCATAAACTTTGTTGCTGGCCTCTCAACAAAGATTTTCTGCGATGGCTCACTTACTAAAAGCAAACAGAAATAAAATACACAACCATCTACAAAATACACAATGTTTACAAAATCAAATGGATCCACCATATCATGCTCTAATTCCTAATCATTATAATTCGTGTGTCAATTTTGAGCTAAAAAGGCTATTTCTTGAACACTAAACTGTTCTTCCATCACTCTATAGCAATTAAAACATAGTATTAACTAGTAATCAAGTAAAAGAGCAAAGAATGGAGAGAAATTGCACAAGCTAACTCACAAAATACCTTGCTGTACTCATAATGACCCGAAGCACACAGTTCTTTACAACTCAGACAGACTACACTTTCCTCCTTCTGCTGCCCCACCAACTCCCCATAAACATCTAAATACGATGCCATAGGCGAAAACTTTGGTATATTATCCACCGTAACACCACCCCTCCCCTTTCCAGCACCTCTGTGCCCTGTGATAACCGGTGACGGAACCGGTGCAAGGGGTTTCAAAGAATGAGGAGCTGCCACAACCCTAACCCCATGTGGGGTCCCTTCTTCAACCCTAATCCTCCACTTCTCATCCTCCTTATCCTCTTCCGCTGGAGCATGAATAGCAGCCGGCGTTTCAGCATTACTAGGGTCAAAATTAATCAAACCCCACTTCTCCAAAAAGGTAAAAACCTTGTGTAGCACACTTATATCACCCACCAACGACTTCCGGATATCGGAAAACGAAAGCCTTCGAGTCGGATCCTCACGGTATGAGGTAATCATGTAGTCCCTGTACTCTTTGTAGATTCTGGGTGTCCTTGTAACCGAACTGCCATCGAAGAATTCTCGCAATGACAACCTTTCCACCTCATGTATGCTTTGCCAAGAAAACCAACCTTTTTTTAATTTACACAGAGAAAAGTGTAGAAATTAGAGCTATATTCAGACAAATAGAGAGAGAAGAGAAAGAGAATTGTGGGTTTAGCCAACTTACTGGTGTAACTAGGGATTGTATAAAGGTCGTGAGCGAGTTCGTTGGAGGATTTATACAAGCGAGATGCGTCCATTGTTAAAACTTCTGCATTTGTTGAGTGGCGATGGAGAAGAAGTGCAGCAATTTTACCATGTAAAATGAGAAAATTAAGGGAAAGGTCAAATAATTTATTTTTATTTTTTTTGTGACAGATTGACTATGAGCTGGTCAAATCTCTTTAAAATGTAATTAAGTAAATATGAGGTCAAATTAATATTTTTAAAATTTTCTAATTTTTTATAAAATATAAAAAAGCATACTTTTATAATTCAAATTAAATCATTTGAAAAGAAAAATCTTTTCATCTTCCCTCCTCTCTTGTCTCTCTTCTTTTCTTCCTCCCTTGAGGGATTGTTCTTCTTCTTCCTTAGAAATTCAAAAATTCGTCGTTACTCTTTCTCTTCATTCGTTACTCTTCCTCTCCAGTCTTCTATTACTCTCTCATCTTTCTGAACTATAATCGTGTTCGACTATAAATGGGTAAGTTAATTTTTTAAAATATTTTACAATTTTTGAAGTTTTTTTTTTGGATTAATGAACAATAAAACGTTCTGTAGATGTAAAAATCAAATAATCGACTTAATGCTATGTATTATTTATTATTTTTGAAAGAAAATCAGTCAACTCAAAAAATCCTTATTTTGAGGAAATGTATATATATTGTTATCATTTAGTGAAAAGTCGTTTTTTGTTGTTGTTGTTATTTTTGTGGTCATTTTGTTGATATAATTTTAGAAATATAGTGTTGTTTAGGCGTCCAAAATATATTTCATTTGTTGAAATATTTAGCGTATGTTGTAACATTTTAATGATATGATGGTGCATATTCAAACAGTTATCATATATTGTAACATCTCACTTTATGTCAACAAAATGGTCATCTGTTGCAACATAAGATTCAAATGTTGCAATAATCTGTACATTTGTGTCAACATATGATTCATTTGTTGCTACATAAGATCTATATGTTGCGACAGAAATTTTATGTGTTGTAACAGCAGGTACATATGTGGCAACATAATGTTAATTTATGGCAACAAACTATCCATCTGTTGCAGCATACTGCTATTATTATTTTATAATGAATTGTAAAATCTCAATATTTTTTTATTTACCTTGTAGATGAAATGATACAAGAAGCTTCATTCATGATAACAACTCAGTCTACATGTGCCCCAACAGAAAGGATATATGTGGCAACATTGTTGGGCTTTGTGGAGGCTTGTGAGCCGGCCCGACCCATTACTGAAACCCTAGGTAACCATTTGGTTTTCCTATAAATATGATCCTTGTATTTGTAATTCCAAAAGTAGCACAAGTGAAATAAAATCCTCCTGTTACAGTCGTGGAGTAGGGAAACCGAACCACGTTAAATTCTTGTGTGTCCCGTTTGTGTTCTGTTTCTCTTTTCTCTAGATTATTTGTGTGTGTTGTGTGTTTAATTCCCAACAAACATATGTTACAGAAAGAAGATATATGGCAACATATATCACATAAAAAAGATATGTGGCAACATATGTCACAAAAAGAAGATATGTGGCAACATATGTCACAGGTAGAAGATATGTGGCAACATATGTCACAAAAAAAAAATATGTGGCAACATATATCACCAAAAAAAGATATGTGGCAACATATGTCACAGATGGATATATGTGTCAACATTTTATTGTTACCAATGTGGTGTCTGTGACAACATATAACATTTGTTGTAAAAAAATTATAAAATTATCTGCATTTACCCCAACAGAAAAGATATATGTGGCAACAGATGTCACACTATGAATTATCAAAAAGAATTAAAAATAAAATAAAAAGGTATAAAAAGATCGTTTTGTTTAATATTTCAAATTTAATTTATTTTTGCTAATTTTCGTTTTCTTTTCTCTCTTTCCTTTCTCTCGTTCCATTATTTCTTTATAATTCAAATTGTTGTTATGTTTTCCACAAGATCACTGATAATATGTTGCGATTTTCTTCTACAACAAAGCGTTGTTGTCCTCATCATTTATAGTTTATCGTTGATATCTTCTAATATAAAATATAATAGTTATTGGTATTAAATCAAGACTTTTTAGTGGTTTTTATCACTTATTTGTTTGTAGGATGGTTAGGTTGTTATTCCTTTTGAAATATTATATCGAAAAAATACATTTTAAGATGTACATGTTGCCACATATGACATGTCTGTTGTAATTTTTTCAATAAAACGTGCATATGTTGTGACATATATCACTTTAAGGTTGATTTAATCGATAATTGAGCGATTTAGGAATGAAAAAATGTCAAATTCAATCAAATTTTAGTACTTCGGACCATAATTAAGCAATAAAAATATGCTATAACACTTGGAACAATGATTTACAATGATGTTATATAACTATCATATGAAATTACTTGATCATTGTATGATGAACTAGTGATATGATAACCTTTGTAAAAATAGTTGACAGAATTGAGAAAGGTTGTTATATTATACTATAATTTTGTACTTAAACATGTTGTAGGACTATATATTAGTGTTACATGTTGAATTAGGTGACAATTTAATTGAATTTATCCCTCAAAGACCATTTTATGATATACATATGTTGCCACATATGACATTTCTGTTGCAATTTTTCCAACAGAACATGCATATGTTGCCACATATGTCACTTTAAGAATGGGTTAATCGATAAATTGAACGATTTATGAATGGAAAAATATCAAATTGGACCAAATTTTAGTACTTTGGAACATAATTAAGCAATAAAAATATGTTATAACACTTGAAATAATGTTTTATAAGGGTGTTATATAACTATCATATGTAGTTACTTGATCATTGTATGATGAACTAGTGGTAAATGATAGTCTTTGTAAAAATAATTGATAGATTTGGTGAAAGTTGTTGTATTAGACCATAATTTTGTATTTAGACATGTTATAGGACTATATATTAGTTTTACATGTTGAATTAGGTGACAATTTAATTGAATTAACCCCTGATATACATATGTTGCCACATATGACATTTCTGTTGCAATTTTCCCAACAGAACGTGCATATGTTGCCACATATGTCACTTCAAGGATGACTTAATCGATAAATTGAGCAATTTAGGGATAAAAAAATGTCAAATTGGACAAAAAATTTTAGTACTTTAAACCATAATTAAGAAATAAAAATATGATATAACACTTAAAACAATGATTTACAATGGTATTATATAACTATCATGTCGATTGAGACATGCAAGTCATATGTTGCAACTTGTGTAAGTTATATGTTGTAACATGTGTCAATTCTGTTCCTATTGAGATAACCTTTCTGTTGCTACATATGACTATAATTTGTTTTAATAGTCAATTATTGCAACATATAACAATCTGTTGGAAACGCGAATGCAAATAATTAAAAAAATTGCAGGTGCCCAAATGATGATGAATGATTTCAAAAAACTATTAAGTTTACATATCAAAACAATGGTGTGTGACCCTAATCATTTATGAAGTAATTTCAATTGAGAGCAATCAAAATCTAATCCATTGATTAAATTGGTTAAATCTGATTCAAGAAGAAGAAAAGAAGAAAGCTCAAGGACTAGCAACCAAGACCAATAGTGTACGAAAAGAAGAAGAAAAAGATAAAGAGAACGAGAAGAAAGACAAGCAAGCAAACAAGAACGACGAAGAAGAAAAAGAGGAAGAAAAAAAATATGACGAGAGGTGGGGGAAAATATTTTATTTCCCCTTTTGATACAGCTTGTTGGTGGCTTTCCCCAATTTTAATCCCCACCAAAATTGGTTAAATTAGGTTTTAGTCAATTTACCCTTTTGCCCTTCATTTAATTCAATGGCCAAACTGTCAACTTATAAACTTGAGGGCAACTCCACAATCTTTAATTATTAATCACATAATTGTCACCTACACCCAATACTTAAGACTTATGTCACCACCCATTTATTTTGAAACCTTATTGTCACTTTTTTTTAAAAGTCCCATGTAAAATGGCAGAAGAAAAAAGACCCACAAATTTTAAAGCAAAAGAGGAAGTGCACAAATAGCCCCTTTTAAGACTCCCTGTTTAAAATATAGTCAGCCCTTAAATGAAAGTTTACATTTAAATCCATCTGAATAAGTTTATATATTTACCTATTATTTTAAGGTTTAGTGGAGTTTGGATCTTTTTCGGATAAGATAACTATTTATTAATGAGCAAACTACATAAATTTCACTTACTTTAGATATTAATTATTAGGATTTTCGTTAGTTATTTATATTACTTTATATACCACTTTTTGGCTTTTGTATACATGTATCATGGTTCGTCAGATACATGTATCCATTAGATTTGAAAATCGAAGATACATTATTTAATTACTTTTGAATTAAAGGTTGTAACTTATCTCTTTAATTAAAGAAGAAAATGATGGAAATTAACAACCAAAACGAATATCGAGGATTCTCCCAAATCAACTATAACCAGCTTTATTAAAATATCAAAATCATAAAGCTTAATATTTTTCAAATTGTACGCTTCATCTTCTTTATTAATACCTTTCTATGTATTCTCAAGTTTCAATTTTTTTTCCAAATAGTCAATATCACAGTATCATTGAGGCATTTGAATGCATGGCTCTCTAAAATCGAATACAAAAACAAAGATTTGATGGAAGGAATGACACACCATCAATATTATTACTGCTAAAAAAAATTGCATTCCCCAACAAAATCAAAACACGCTAGATTTGTCCATGGGGTTAACATTGTCAGATTTCACTATGAATTGAGTGTACACATAAAAGCATTGAGATCAAATATATGAAAGGAAGACAATTTGATTACAATAATGGAAATTCGAAATGAGATGAGAATGAGATATTTTATGAACTTAAAAAAGATGTAAATTCAACTGGGGTTTATATCCGTTATGTATAACAATTAAAGATCAAAATTTTGGATGTAGTAATAATGATGAATATCTTTTTGAGTGTGATACATCAATTGCTCGATTGAGAGTTGAAGGTAGAATTGAAACTCCTTGTAATGCTAATTCAGATACATATATAAAATTTCGTTCATTTCTTTTCCAAAAACACGAAAAGTGTATAAAAATTCTTCTTGTTCGATTTTCTTTCTTTAAATCTCAATTCCTAATCTTCATTTCGAATTATAATCATGATGGTGAAGTTATTTTAGCCAAATCATCATCTTTCCGATTTGAAATTGAAAGTATTAGTGCTGCAAAAATAATTTGAGATAGAAAGACAATGAAAGCTTAAATACATTAACATAAATAATCAGATACATAAAAAGATACTATATCAAATACATTAATAAACATACTAGATATAACCAGAGAAGCATATGCACGTCAGATAGATTAACATAAAAATCATATACAAGACATTAATGATTTAGTTACATCAATAGAAAGTACATACAAGACATTGGAAGTTTAGATACATTAAAAAAATATAGATACATAAAAATATTAAACGAGATACACGAACACACACTAGATACATAGGGCAATTAAAATCAAGGCTGGCTAAAACCAAATACAATTTATAAAGTTTAGATACGTTGAAATTACAATTAGATACATATGAAAATTAAACTAGATACATAATAAAATAATTTGACCAAGTTCTGGAGAGATGCCAAAGGGAAACTTGATGAGAGAGAAAAAATATTAATTAAAATTGGATTATTGTTTTGGTGTTTAAATTTAAAGATAATTAATCAATCCTAATTTTAAGGAATTTATATATCTAATTATTTATTTAAAAATATATGGTATAAAATATTAAAAGTGATAATATATGTAATTGTTTGAAAGTAGAGGTAATACTAGAATGAGAGACTAGTTTACTTTGGGCATAAAGTCTTTGGAGAGGAGCTTTATATAGAGCAAGTCACTATAAAACCGATCATATTTGAACTTGTATTGTATCATAAATTAAGAAAATGTTTTCAACTATCAAATATATTGTCATATATAAAACAGTAGAAAGAGGTCACTTTTCATTTAAGACCATTTTGGCATTAGTTTAGTCAAACTTGGACATGATTTATGTGATATTGCTTCAATCTCAACTGTTCCATTGACATTTCTTGAAAAATTTAAGAAACTCATTGGAAGACATTTATCTATGTGTTCCCAAATCTGTCTGATTTTCACTCGAAAACATTTTCAGCTTTGGTAACGAGATAAGAAATTCTTTTTTGGAGCCATTGGCATCACCATCTTTTATCAGAAACAAACTAAAGTGCTACGAACAGCCTCAGAAACCAGGGAAGCAGTAGTCTCATCACCAACGCTTATGGTGGTTTGAGTTGATGTAACCTCTATCAAGGCTTCACTGGGCTCCGAGATGAATATGAGTGATACATTTTCTGATCCACCACTACTCTGGGCAGCTACTTTCATCCCCATCTTCTCTAAAGCCATCAAAAGGGAGTCCAAGTCAACTCTACCCAGAAATAGCAATGGCCTAACTTGGGAAGAAAGCACTTGCTTGTTTCTAACAACACACCGATACTTTCCCTGCTCAATGAGCAACTCTCCCTTTAATCTTGCAATATTTTTTCCCTCTATCATTTTTGTATCAATGAGCAGCTCAGAAGCCACGTCCATGGCAATGTCCATATCTGCAAATGCTTTCAACTTGGGCACAACTACAGTTTCATTCTCGGAGAAACTTTGGACCGAAAATTTGGGGTTCCAACAGCTGATATGGGGCCTCAAACTCTCAGGGACCTGAAAAGAGCAAGAGTAGTTATGAGAAACATATTGAACAGTTCAGTTTCTTAGAGCAGAAGAGAGAGCCTACCAGCACGTGTTTAGGTTGTAATATCTTTAGTAAAGGTATAGCTTTCTTTAGCCTGCAAACAGAAAATGAAGTTTGTATCTGTAATGAGTCAAAGCCAGAAAGGTAATTGAAGAGCTACAGAAATGTACCTACTTGAAATAAAATAGAAACAATTACTCGAGTGAACTTGATAATTATACAACATACTCAATAAGATTTCACAATGGGGCCTGGGGAGGGTCGAGCGTATGCAAACCATATTCCTACCTGGTGGAGATAGAGAGGTTGTTTCTGGAAGACCCTCAACTCGAGTACAACACACAAGGTAGGTATGAAAAAGGAAAAAAACAACACTGAAGCAAATATAGCAACTAATAAGGAATCAGTACAACAAAATAGTGCGATAAGTGAAACACAATAAACAGCAGATGATGATAGAAAACAAAAGCAATACACTACAAGAATAAGGCTAATACTACGACAGACAACACTCCACTACCTACTAACCTTCTACCCTAATCCATAACCTCCACACCCTTCTAAGGTCATGTACTCGATAAGCTGCAGTTGCGCCATGTCTTGTCTAATCAGCTCTCCTCAATAGTTTTTCCATCCTACCACTACTTCTCCTCGTACCCAATATATCCAACCTCTCGCACCTCCTCACTGAGGTATCTACCTATCTCCTCCTCACACGCCCAAACCATCTCAACCTTGCTTCCCTCGTCTTGTCCACCACGGAGGCCACTTCCATCTTGTCCCAAATATCTTCATTCCTAATTTCATTGTTCCTGGTATGCCCACATATCCATCTTAGCATACTCATTTCTGCAACTTGCATCTTCTGAACATAGAGTTCTTGACTGGCCAGCACTCTGCCCCTTGCAATTATATTGGTCTAACCACTACTCTGTAGAGAAAATGACTAAACCACTATGCCACCTCCCCAGACTCCTTTAAATGAAAATAAACCAGTAAACATTTCAACTTTATTGTTTGCTGGTTAAATCAACTCACACTAAAAGGGATCGGTTCCTAAACCATCCAGGAGCGCAATCTAATGGTTCTTCATTAATTCCAAAACTCTACTATAAAGTTCCTAGAAAAGATAATCATATGGTAAGCAGTAAAGTGACTTTCGATCAAACATTCTCTACTTTTCCAACAAACATCCTTTATCTGCTTCTTTTTCATAAGGCACCTCTTAATCCTAGTTGCAAATTTAGTGAATAAACTACCCATATAGCACCAAAACTATAAAAAGTGTGCTGTCTGCCACACATGAGATAGGGTATCATAAAGAGTAAGCTTACTTTATTCCGGAGATGAATGAACATTGAAGGACCTTCATTGACATTGGCTCAAAAGGCAACAAAGCCAACTTGATATCAGCTCTTTCCTGTGAAATATGAGACATTAAAAATATAGTCAAGCCTCACATTAGTCAAACAACCAGGTGCATAAGATCTGAAAATATGAAAAAATCATATAACAGTTAGGCACCTCAATGATAAGCAACGAGTTAGGATCTGCACACCAACGTTGAAGGAGATGGAAAACAGGGCCAAGTCTCAAACTCCAGTGAGGACAGAATACTATGCAAGGTTCCTGCCAACTTGTTCTAAACAATAACATTAGACTTCATCAACGATGTTGACAGTAACAGACAACAATGAAGTCAAAAGATGTAAAAGGATAGAAAAGTGTAATAAAGACAAAATACTCTCTACGGCAAACTTCTTAACCAGGTTACTGTGCTCATTTCTTTATCTTATATCTTGACATGAGGGGACAGAGTATATCTTACAGGAATTTCGATGAATGTATTGCAGGAGATACGAAGAGTTTTTTCTCGTTTGACAGCTGAATATGCGTGAATAGTGGTTGCCCAGAACAAAACTGTGGATCCACAACATAAAACAAAAGGAAATACATTATCTCTACCAGTGACTTTAAAAAAAGGGTGACAGTGGACCTGTGACTTCTGTTTTAACAGCAAAAGATTAAAATCACAAGATTCATAGTATTAATCAGTTAATCTAGTACTCTTTCTTGCAGTTGACTGGACAGCCATTCAGGTATGATATTGGAAAATGCCAACAACTCTTCCGCCACAGAAGAAACAAAGTATATAGGAACCTACAGAACACAAACATCCAGTTTAAATACATGAAAAACATATTTCATCTGACGCAAAGTTAGGTATCCAGAACCAACTGTACTAAAATTAGATACAAAAACGAAGCAAAACTTAAGAATTGGAGGACTCTTGTCCATGTGCATTGATCAGAGACGGATTCAAAACTAACTTTTTGCACAGCGGATGGCAATTGTCCACAAGTGCATATAATATCTGGGAGACAAAGTCTCTCGATGCTCATTCCTTCACACTATCAGGATTACAATTAACATTAACTCAGAATTTATATCTCCAATAGCAAGTCCAACAAACCGCACTGGAAGATATGGGGACAAATGCTATGGATCTCCCCTCCCTGAAAGTAAACTCATTTTTCATACCGATTAAGAAAAGATAGTCTCATGTTTCAGAAATTCCTGGAGATCGTTGAACTCAAATTCCAATAAATTATTAAGATGAAAAGAAAAAAAATTGTTGAAGTATTTGGCTAACAACATAAATACTTATATAGGATTTTTTAGATACATGAAACAAAGGCAAGTTTCCCAATTCTTCAGATTCTTGATAGGAAATAGTAATAGTTAAGATAGTGTACACTTGACTAACATAATTGTTATATTTTACACTCCCTCAGTCCCATTTATCGTTGCACGCTTTAACTTGGGACAGTGTTTAAGAGAAAAAAAAAGACTTTTGAAATTTGTGGTCTAAAACAAACTTTACATAATTGTAAGCAAAAAATAGGAGGCATCAATCAGGAAAGATATTCCTAAAAAATACTCTGCTATTTTATTATAAACACAGTTGCTTCCTTTCAAGCAGTAAGTTGCTCTTCTGAATTCTAGATATAATTCTTTTCGAACTAGTAAAAATGGTAGCAAACAATCTATATTTCCTTTTCTTTCCAAATCAGAATAATATATCTAATCCTTATCATGTATAACTTGAATACTATTCCACTTTAAGCTTCTCAAGGTGAAAATTCTCAGCACTATCTGCATTTTCCACCCCGATACTGCAAGAAAAGGGGTCTAACTTCTAAGGAACACAATATTGGTACTTTTTTTGGATAAAAATACCGATCTTCTAGCGTAATTGATGTGACAATCACCTAATCACTTGTTGAAGAATTGAAATAACTGCACAAACATGCAATCTTACAACATACCTTTAAATTTGAAGATTCTAGTGAAAGTGATATGTTCTCCAACAG
This sequence comes from Solanum pennellii, assembly GCF_001406875.1. Lineage (NCBI taxonomy): Eukaryota > Viridiplantae > Streptophyta > Magnoliopsida > Solanales > Solanaceae > Solanum > Solanum pennellii. The sequence continues at coordinate 63,848,104 of NC_028639.1, forward strand.
CTGCAACATGACTCCGGGCCGTCCAATGGGAATAAGGACTGATCCTCCATCACTAATAGTGTCCAACGCACATGAACATATGAAAGATACTTTTTCCATCTCTTCAGAGTACTCATCTGAATCCAGCCATGATTCAGGTATTGTTTCCCAACAACTACCAATATTACTGCACGTGTGCCAAGTTTCAAAGATCATTACTTCCCTTCCAGAAAATACGTAATCATATGGAGGAAGATGAATAAAGATGAACCAATCGATGGATGGAGAACAGGAGAAGATAATCTTTGAAAGGAAGAAGAGAAAAAACCTAGCCTATAAATCTTATCTCACATATGCATGCCGGACAGCTTCAATAGTATATATAATATTCCATATAATACAAAAGGAATGTACCTTGAATAGGAACTGCCAGTAGCAGGAGGGAAATCGTTCTTTTCACCATCAACATCATTGCAGGCTGTGAAGTCTGAATATAATAGAACATCACTGCCTTCAAGAGCTTTGTAATCGAAACTGGTTGCAGTTGCTGATGCAAAAACAGAGCCAGAAAGATAAATAATGTTTCCTTTTGGACTTAGAATATTCCAATTACAAGCACCTATCTCTAAACCAGAACTCAATGCTTTTATGGTCAATGAGCCATTATAGCAGGCTTCTTCAGCATATTTGAGGAATTGAACCTTCTCCATGCAACCCTTTATATCAGCTGCACTGAAATTTTTCTTATTACTTGCGGATCAACAAGCAATAAACCATAATAAACACATAGAGCTTAAGAGTCTCTGTTTACTTTTTCATTTTTGACAACTGGCTATGCGCACCGAGTCCTTTTCTTTCAGACTGGGATGAACATTCAGATTCGTAACAGAACTTGTAAAACTGTCCATTTCCAAGTCAGTAAGTTTTTAACTGAAAATATGCATCCACATGTAATTATATATGGTACTGAAACAGAACCGACTGCTACATACTTTCCACTCTTATCCCAAGCTGAAAATCAATACTATTTTCATGTCTCAGTGTAATGCCCACTCTATTGAGCAGACAACCCATTTGCAAAAGCATATCCTCAAGTTCATAGAAATAATTGAAGACTATGACTTAAACTAATATATCAAATTTAGGATGAAAAGGGTGTGCGCTTGTATTGGTGGAAAAAATTATGAGATCCCTGAATCATGTGTTCCTCATTTTTTAAGGTACGTTTACTTCTCTGTGTTTGTATGACCTAAAACAATTACATCCAAGTCCATCCTACAAAAAAAAACACAGCCAGTATTTTAAAACATAGGTGCAAGTAGCAAACTAGTTCTGGTAAGTTGGAACACACTAGTTGATAAATCACAAGAAATGTGACAAAATAGATCTTTCAATTAAATGAAATAAGAAGTGTTACCTGTATATGGACATCCATCCACCGAGCTCTGTCCTTTCACTGCCTAAAACAATATCCTTTAGTGCCCTAGGAAGTAGTTCAAGTTTTTCCCATGTCATCCATTGAGGGCAACCAGACTCTTCAGGTCCATAGAATTGTCTCAACTCCATATGCATGGAAATCAGGTCCTCCATCATCAGTTTCCCTAGTCTGGAAGCTGCTTCCGTTGCATATATCTGATGAGATAACCACATTAAGAAAAAACATTTACCAGCATAAGGTTCATTGTATTTATAAATGCAAGAAAATATCCTTTCTATCACCTTTGCTCTGAAGTCTTTGAGGCGGGTAAGAAAAGGTAACCCTAGCATACCCATCGGACTTGAGATTAGTACCACATCTATGGAATAAATACTCCAAAGCTGCAAACTTTTCACAGTTTTATACCAAGGCTCAGCCTGGATCAATTTTTTGGAATCAAGAAGCTCTGAAACGTCCTGTCTTACAGACTCTGAATTTGATGAACTTTGGCCGCTATGAATAGAAGCTTTCTCATCAAGCAGGGAAGATATAACAATTGGTAGGGGAGAAAATACAGCTAGGGCTGAAAGGTCCAAAGGGCAGTCAAGTAACACCCGGAAACCACATATATTAACTATGTGGCATGGTGGGAAATAGTAGCCCCTGCCCTCACTTAAACATGTCTGCAAATGTTGGATTCCATGAACATGATGTCAGTGTGTACTACAATTATACGCAGGCAAGGCAAATATGCAGAGAAGGAAGATACTTACAAACTTCATGGAATTGATGATTGCTAAAGTTTCTCAGCAAACAGGATATCTTAATATTCCGAAGGATATCAGCCTATAAAAGAAAAAAATAATAGGAAAAAATAAACAGGATATCTTATGGATCTTTTGTTTTAATACTAGGAGGATTAGATCTTTCAAACCTCTTTGTACTCCCTGTTAAGGAAACAAGTTTATTGGGTGCACAGTTGATTGAGGAAATTAAGTCCATACCTACTACCAGTAAGGAAGTCCATATCAAAAAGGAGCAGGCATTGGAAGAAGTACTGATTTGGCGGTCTCCTTGCACCCAACAGAATACCACGGAAAATTGCAGATATAAACAACCACTTGAACCAAAAATCTAAATAAAAGGATCACTTCCTTCACGTCACTGATTTCATTCTACAATTATCCTGTTTTTTCCTATCCCATTGTTGTTGCTGATGTAATGCCCGTGAGTCTATGATTTCACTCTCTTTTTCATTTTTCTTCTCTTTTTTATAAAGCCCGCATTTGCACTTGAATTTTTGAAATCCAGAATTGACCCTTCGAAGTATACAGATCAATCCTCCAATATTATAAAATGGTATAGCATATAGATGCTCTACTAGTTTTCTTCTCTTTTGCTATGAATACTAAGCTATGAGACCTCTACTATGTTTTTCATTGCCTTTTTTCCTTGGTGTGTGCTCTATTTGTGTCCATCAGCAGAAAATCTTAAGGATAGTGAACTTTGGGATTCCTTGAATCCAACAGAAAATTTGGCCCATCAATATGAATAGAATGTGTAGAGCTTAAGAATTGGAAACTCTCCCCACCCTTTGAAAAAATATACAGAGATTATTATTTAAATTTTGGTGGGATTACATTACACTCATGTTTGGTTTATTCAAGTCAAAAGAACATCAGCAAATAGAGAACCCTTCTTTTTGGATGGCTTTAATCCATATAAAATACTGCTATGAGAGGTGAACTTTCAGGCGGCATGCATTTACATCAGCTATTTAGCAAACAAAAAAGGGAAGTGCAATAACAATTACGCAAATTTACACTGCAAGATGCTTATAAATGAATTTCCAGAACACACATCCTTGCAGAACTCCTAGACGGAAAATCAGTTTTGCATTTTGTTCTCCTAAGCGAAATAGTGAGTTGAGGTATTGTTTCACACACATTGTCCCCAAAAAACATGGCAGAAAGTTTCAATCAAAATCTGAAATACACACCCCATATATATCAAGCTCATACAACAAAACAATTTAGACAAACATTCTAGAGCCTAGATTAGTTTAAAGATCACCAATAATCAGACAATTTTAAAGGGGAATCAAGAAATGGTGATTTTGCTGCTATACGGGTTTTTTTCTCGGACAAAAGAGTACCACAAAACCAGGGAAGATGCTGAGGTTGAATGAACATTATCTTTGCTTAAAATCAACAATAATCTGCCGGTATTTGGTTGGCCGCACTGAACTTGGTGAACTCCGACAGAGAGAGGGTGAAAGGGTTTTGAATGGGAACAAAGAGGAGAGAAATGAGCCAAAAGAGGGGGTGGGGAATTATTTTTTTCCAGGAAAATAGCCGAAAAGGGTTCAATATTTCGTTTATTTGAAATTCCAATTATGTTGGTTTATATGGTGAGCAAGCGAGAAATTATCAGGAAAAATATCTAGCGAGAAACAATTTTGGTTGTGACAAGCATGTTCAATGTATAAAAATTTGTCTTTTGGGGTTTATTTTGAAAGGTGAAATCACCAATAAAGCTCATGCAGTCATGCTTACCCCAACAAAATAAAGGAAAGCATCAACTGGCCATTTCAGCTTTTCTTTAATAGGTATACTCGCATCATTAACAGGCAAAGAATAACCCAAATTTCTGATTAGCATGGTTCAACCCAATTTGACATTTTCAGTAAAAAGGTTGGCAAACTGTAGCCAAGTCCAAAGCATTGCACAAAGAAAAACCACAGTCAGCAACTCCTTATCCATCACAGAACCAAATCTACCATTTTTAACCATGAATCCCTGCCACAATGATGGAGGCATGATTTCTGGCAAGGGGTTTCAAAAAGAAAAACAAAGTGAACTTGTGAAGAACACTAAACATAATTTTACTATTGAAAACAAAACTCAAGTACACTATTACAATGGTACTGGATGAGTTCTCATTTCTTGAGATTTTTTCATAATAACACCATCAGAAATTGTATTAAACACATCTCTTTCTACATAAGGCAAAATGCAATTGTAAAAACATTAAGCATTCATTTGACTCCGAAAGTCATTCATGATAAACTTCATTTTCAGACTGAATTATAAAAAAAGAAAACAGTTAAAAAAAATTGGAACTGTTAACTTTTAAGTTGTAATAAGGAAAACAAGAAAAAGTAACCAACCAGATAGATCCATACAACTAGAACAACGAATCTGCTTGGTAGAATCTCAATAACAACACAAGCTAAACATCCTCAAATTCTCTAAGGGTCGTTTGGTTTGCGAACTAAACTATCCCGGGATTCCTTAGACTAATATATCCCACGTGAGAGGTGGGATAAAATAACACCTAGTTAAATGGGATAAATTGAGATATCCTGAATGAAAATACTTCGTAATTTGGTTGAAGGTATAAATTTATCCTGATTTATCCGGTTATCCCGGAAGAAATTTATAACTTGAACGAAACAAAGTATAGATTTATACCAAAACTTAATCATAGATACTCCATATTATCCAATAGAACATTACAATTAATTGTTGAAGTGTGTGACCATGATCCATTGTCTGTACAGCTATTTACGCAGACATTTCTGGAACAACACTACCAGGGCAAATAGTCGAGCAATTGTTAGAGAGAGAACACACCTTTATTTACTTAATTGTACTCTCAACAAAAAACCAAACCAGAGCAATCATAGATTATTAAAACAAAAAGATTAATAGAACTCTCGAAGAAAAATAGAGAGAGAGGTGGAACTTACCGTAGTAGCCGTGAGTAGAGTTAACGGCAACAGGCGACCGGAAACCGGCGACCGGCGACCGGCGATGAGAGCAGTGAACTCAAGAACTTACTGTCTTCGGTACTAGGGCTTTACCAATTCCCAATTCTCAATCAGGGCATCAGGTTTTCTTAAAATAAATAAATACAGTATTGCGCCAAAATTTTGAGCAATTAATCTTATATACATAGGTGTAGTTCCAAATATTCTATAAAAAATTAGTGTAGTGTGCGTGTGTGTCAGTGTGACTTAATATTTGTTGTCAAAAGTTATACTCCCTCAGTCCCTATTTAATTATTCACTTTAAAAGTAGCACACATATTAAGACATCAATTATTATTATAGGTTATTATTATAGCTTAGTTACAATATTATTCTTTAACTTAAAAGATTATGCAACTTCTTAAGTATAATAAATATATTTTCTGATTTCAAAAAGCATGCATTACAACTTATTAGTACTAGAATTTTGTAGAATTAAATAAGGGCATATTAGGAAAAAAATTGTTATCCTTTCTTGATTTGTTAAAATGAACAAGTAAATAGGGACAAATATAAAAAAAAATATGGACAAGTAAACAGGGACAGAGGGAGTATTTTAGAAGTAATTATCTTTAAAATAATGCATAATCTTTTTACAACAAATAAACGTTCGATTGTTTTCGACTCAAATATAGCAAAAACAAGTACTCAAAAATGTGAAAGGAAATAAGAACAACAAAATAGTGCGATAATCAAAACATAATAAACAACTACCGATATAAAATATCAAAAGTAAGAACTACAGTAATACGACTAGCACAAAGCAAAATAGTGCATAATATATGTAAGGAGTTGTAATAACAAATGCAAGGTGTAGTCACCTAAACACATGAATGGGTCATATCATATATCAAAAGGCAAAGACTATTTGGATAGGCTAAAACTACGATCGACACATTGCTCTATACTATCACCAATCCAAATATATATGAATATAGACTAGTAAATAGTTATTAGACAATTATTAACTATCTACTACCCTTTATACTAATTTGAGATTTTCATAACATCTTATCTAAAGCTATTTTTCGATAAGTTGAAAATGTGTCATATCCTATTTATTCACTTCTCCTATACCTCTCTTTGAACCCACTGTATCCATCCTTTCAGTATGTCTACTACAAAGGTCACTTCTACTTTATCTTATACACTCATTCATAATTATATCGCTTATAATATGTCTACACACTATCATAACATCCTCATTTATATAACTTGTGTCTTTGATACTAAAAAATTTTTGATTGACTAACATTTTGTTCCATATAACAAAGTCAATTTAATCACCACTCCGTAAAACTTCCATTTAACTATTAATAGTACCTTTTTGTCACACATAAATCTCCATGCAAGCCTCCACTTCATCCTATTATTTTAATTAATTTTGAAGTCCTACATATTAGAATAATAATTAAGTTATAATTAAGGAAAATAGTAAACGGCAATGTGTCTATTGTAAAGCTTTTTAAATTTAATGAAAGGAAAAAAATTCAATCAACATTTTCAAAGGAACTTCATGCTGTTGATGTAGCGTAGATACATGAAAAATAAACGAAGATTTCAAGTTTTTTTTTTTTTTGGTTTAGTAGGTTTACACAACAAGAAAAATCTACATCATTTGTTAGACAATAAAAATATATATACATTATTTAGTATATAGAGTAGTCAAAAAGATTCGGTCCAACCCCACCCGGCCCGAGCCTCACAAGCCAAGAAATTATTATGGGCTAGGGCAGGCCGGCACTTCATTTTGAAGGACCTGAAAATGCTCAACCCTAGCTAGAAGAATTGCGGGCTGAGGAGGGCTAGCCTTTTTTTTGTTTTCATTTAAAATTCTATTATATCAAGAAAATGAAAAGATTTTCGAATTAAATAATGGCTAAAAGTAATGTTGTTTCAATAATACTAGCAAAAGTTATAGTGTGATCAACATGTATCTATGATACTAATTACACGAGATACATGTATTTGGTGTGATACATCCTAGATATGCGAGTGAGATAAGAAAGTGGCGAGCAAGATGGGAGAAAGGCGAGGGTGCGAGATTTGTTTATGTATCCTAGATACATGTGAATCCACTTGAATAGAATCTATCTACAACAAAGTACGCCTAATTTTAGGTCAATATATTCCAAAATATATGTATCTAGCGCACCAAAATCTAGTAAGATTCGTAAATAGTTTTGACTCATGGACTGACCCCAAACCAACTCCGATGACACGTCGTCGAGGGCCAAGGGCTTTTATGCATCAGGCCTATAGCCCTAGTATTTCAAGGGTTTGAAAATCATATTCCAACCCTACCCCGATAATGGGTTGGATTGGGCCAACCTCATGAGCTAAGCCCATTTTGACAGCTCTAATGATACATATACACCACTTTTTCGATGAAGGAAAATTAATGAATATATTTTTCCATTTTCCCAATAATATATTTGATGCTCGCCAAGAATAATTACATGCATTTTTCAACTATAAATTTAGTAGACGGCTATATAGTGTAAAAAACTCATAATGTAACTAACGATTAACGGGAAAAAAAAGTGGAATTTTGCTGTTGAATACTTTTTTTTACTTGAATAGAGATGAACTAGTTGAATGTGAATGGAGCTTGACTAAAAGGGGGGTGCCTATCACTTTTTTTTTTAACTAAAATAAACAATTTCCTTCTCTAAATACCTGTCTTTTCAGAATTTGAAATTACAAATGCATAATTGATCGCCATGTCTTTAGAGTATTATCAAAATGGCTGTATTGTGTCATACAGGTTTACTTCGAACCTGAAACACATCAAAATTTTCACTGCGATGCTTCGAGGCTCGAGCGTTTTTTTTTTCAGAATTGTTCCTAAGATGATACAACCTAGGGGATATAATATCATGAACGTTATGGAAATAGACGTCTTGGATCCAAATCTGAATGTTAACATTAACATCAATGGGGACAAAATGTTGATAATTTATTGATGTTAGGAAAAAATAATACAGAAGAAAACCAGAGAGACAAAAAGGGGATTCTGCCAATGAAGCCTACACCACAATCAGCTACTAATAAAAAAAAAAGGCACAAGGGAAATGCAACCTTATCATTTCTTCTTTCCATCTATGTTGAGATCTATTCATATGTTGAGGCTTGAGAGGTTTCTTCCCTATTTGATTACTGCAGAATCCAGATGTGAGACCAGACCCAAACTTCACAGCAGCATTTAGCCCCATCTGAGTATTGCAGAGCCCCACGTAAGGCCAGCACCAAATCCAGCAGCAGCAATGACATGACCTGCCTGCACTTTCCCACTTCGAACAGCTTCATCCAGTGCCAAGGGTATCGATGCAGCACTCGTATTGCCATAATTAGCCAAATTTGATATGACATGTTCTGGTGGCACCTCCAAACGTGTTGCTACTGCGTCAAGAATCCTTTGATTTGCCTGCATGTAGCCATTCATGATAAGTTACTTCACAGAAATTGATGTAGGATGATAACTCGAAAGAAGCATTAAGAAACTTTTCGCGAATTATCTCCAGTTGTATTTGCCAGTAAATAGTAAGAAAATCTTCAAACATTGAACGTCAAACTCAAAAATGCTCACAGATTTACTCATGTTATCTTGAACATGAAATGAGTTTCCACATCAATAAAGCAATTGGATAAAGTGAATATCGTCTATCATAAAGATGAATCAAGGGTCAAGCTAGTAAAGCCGGGAATATAATTTACCATATTGTGCTTTTACAAACACATGACAAATTGCAGCTTACTCTTTCTTTCTTAGTTTCCATTTTGATTCTTTTATATATATACTCTTTAATTCTTTTTTCTAAATACATTTTGCTATTTTTTACCTATTTTTCTTCCTTAATATAAGTACTTATTTTGTGCTTACGCTGATCATTTTTTCTCCCCTATACCTTTGTTTTTCTCTATTTCATTTTTCCTTCTCTTCATGATTTATTCTCCTGCAATTCTTCATTTAATAAGATCTCTTGTGTTTCTTCGTCCCCATATCATGCAAGTCATGGAAAATTTTTGCGACTATCCTAAGTCCTTTTTCTGAACTCTTTGTTGATTTCTTTTATTTCAAACAGGAAACTGCCAGAAAATGTTTAGCAGATACAAACGACAAGGATGAACATTGTGTTTTGTGTATAAAAGATTAAGGGAGTGTTCATTATGGAGGAGAACATTTTCTGTCCAATTTTCTCATGTTCGTTTAGTCAAAAAAAATTGAATTATTTCCTAGGAAAACAAGTTCCTCAAATGAGGAAAGTGACTTCCCTAATGGAAGTAGGGAAAACAAGTTCCACAAGTGGCATTCCACATTGATTGTGCCCTCTCCACGACTCTACCCCATCCAATACACCTCATCTTCACCCCATACCTAACCCACCTCCCATTGTATTTGTCTAAGATTATATACAAATGCTTATCGGATAATATTTTCACTTACATATCGAATACAAGAAAACATTGCCCTTGTCAGAACACAAGAAAATAGGAATATTTTTCGCTTACCCATTATTTGTCTGAAAAACATTTTTCCAAAAAAAATAAAAGATTCATTGGATAACATTTTCCTTCACACCAAACACACCCTAAAAGAAAACACATATACTTCACACTTCATTTTGTGATGCATGTAAAATTATGGGGTTCATTTTGGTCCCCAAATAATGTATGTCACCTGAAAAAAATGAGGCAGCAAAGAGTACTTGAACCCAAGTAACTACAGCAACTTGAAAATGAGAATATATCCTTAACTTTTATCTATACTTTGTTCCGACTTGGATACAAAAGAAAACATGGGGAAAGGCGTAGGACAGCCAGGCTTTTGTTATCTTGCTCTGGCAGCATCATAATTATGAATATTTAGTTCAAACTTTTGAGTTGGTATACTTGTTCTTTTGTCATGCATTTCTCAGGCAATAATCACACATCCACTAGGCTTAGTAAAATAACTTTAATCCCAATCTCATATGCTTTGTTTGATAGGATATAGAGTAGTATAGTTGAGTTGAATTTGTAGAGTAATATAAGTAAAGGTCTATGCCTTAGGCACATAAACAGCTCATTCAACTTTCGGAAGTTCCCCATGTTAACAACTGCCCCTGGGCGCCTACAAATATGATCTGGCCTTTCCCCAACCAAATATCAGCTTTGAGAAAAACATATAAAATTAGAGAACAGGAGGAGGAGGATCACTGAGTATCACTGCATTTTGTCACTAATTGTTCATAAATGTATTTCATTATATTCATTCAGTCAAAAACATAACAGCTTCTAAGAGAAGGTCATTAATCTATATTTAGGTTTGACTAACTAAGTCAAATTTGTATCGCAAAACGCCATACCTGGTGGAGGAGCAGCCAATCGATTTTGGACCTAGGAAGACCTGCATTCTCTAAAGCTGCTTCTATTGATTGTGGCACAACACGAACAGCAAATCTAAAGACCTCTTTACCATTCATCTGAATGCAAGAGTAAGAGGAATTTGATGGCGGAAATCCAATAACCGAACCATTTGTACCAAACGCATGATCTGTTTCATTATCTTTGATTAAAGCATTCAAGTGCCTGAATATGAAAACACTCATTAAGTGACCCTCTAAAAAAGAAATCAGGGATAATATTCTAAAATATGATATAAATACCTTTGACCTCCACCATCACTATGCAAGTCAAAACCAAATAAACCATCTTCTCCAATATCACAGGCCTACAAGAGTGGATTTATATAAATTTTGAGAACTTAAATGTGCAAATTAGCATTGAACATGGTCAATAGCTAGCAACAACAGAACAAAAAACAAGTTATCAAGAACATGGGTTAATACAAGAAGAAGATGCAAAGTCAGACATCTACACTAAGAAATAACACTCCTCAATCAATAGTGCATCTATGAAATATTTCAAGAGTACATAGTAGTGAAGAAGCTTAGATTGACTGAAGACCTCAACTAGTGATTGATTTGCAAAACGCAAGAGCAATCTCTGTTCTTTTGTTGATTAGACACCTCCATTTCATCATCGAGGTGAAAAATGTCAAAAGGGTAAACTGGGAGTGGTATTATTGAGCCTATACTGATCTTGCCCTCGGTGACCCATATTTGTACAGTTGAGTAGGCTCAGACATACCAAAAAGAAATATTCATTTAGTATGTTGAATCATTTTATTAGGTTGGGAACTGGTTCTTAATTGAACGTTTCAAATCAAATTGCTGGTCCAGATGGCTATACCACAGTCACAGATAACAGCATGAAGAATCCTTATTTCTCTGAGACCAAGCAGTCCAGGGGGGGACTATCTAACCTACTTGTCTGAGTTCTGACCTATAAATACCCAACACATAGTCATCAAGAACTTAGAACGCCAACAAAAACAAGGTTAACTGGATGCATTAAACTTATTAAGAGAGAAAGGGGAAAAAAAGAAAAAGCGTGACATCAACTCCACCAACCACGCCTGACCTTACTGGCGTGAAAAAAAAATTGAGGCATTTCCAGCCGCTAGCTTGAAAGGTTGGCCCCACAAGCGCAAACCACTGCCTTTAGGCATAACCCGCCCTTTTCTCCAAAAATAAAATAAAATATTTATTACTCCACCATCAACATTCCCTCCACACATTTTACTGCTCCTACCACTACGACCAATCATTTCCACAATTCTAGGCTGGTTCAAACAGTTCTGGTCCTCCTTGGTTTTCAACCAATTTTATTTGTTGTAATCCACTTACTAACATCAGAGTGGGGAAAATAACGAATCAAACTGTCTTATAATCCCAAGTCACAATTTTCAGGAATTTCTGTCCAATCACCCTTGTTTAGAACTAGTATTTTCTTTGGTACAAATAGAAGATGGGTAAAATAAAAAGGTAGACTTGAGCTTTGTGGAAGTGGTTTTTAAAATTTGATAGAGAAATAGGTAATTACATCTGGAAGGAGAAGGGTAACACACAAAGCTGCCAAAGATGGATGCTACGCTTGGAGAGGGGGAAGGATACGGCAATAGGGAGTCACTTCATTGGTCATAACCTTAGGTACAGTCTGGATGGGTTCTTTGAAGGAATTTCAGTTGCAACAAGAATGTTTCAGAATGACTGTAGAGTATAAGGTTACAGCAAGTTTCAGTTTCCTCTTTTCTTTTGTTAACCATGGTAAGCACTGAGCAATCGACCAACAACACCGCATAGGATTTAACCTCTAGACTGAACACCAGGCAAAAAAATTCCAGTAAAGTTATCCTTTTCTCAAAAATAAAAATAAAAAAATTCCAGTATGTGACAGTGAAGTTTGTGTATATTGTTTGGACCAAGAATCGGGTGAAGTAGATCCATGGATCAGTTTTCTTAACAGCCGAGAAATCCTTGAGGGGTAGTGGTGCACGGTTTGATACTCAGGGGATAATGAGCTGGTCCCTCTACTTTTCTCCACTTAAGCATGGTTCGGATATGTGACATGTGCTGTTCCGCACATTGTACTCTCACCAGTGTAACAAAGCCTAGGGATGGTCCATGGATAAGCATTTCAAGAATAAGAAATTTTGAAAACATCAGAAGAGCCCAAACACAGGAAATATCTCATAGTCAATGTTTCTTTTCGAGAAATGAAGCCACGTGAATTTCAAATGATTTAGTACATAGCGCCTACAACTCCCGAAATACGAAAGCAAAACTAAGAAAACCAACTTTGAGCTATGAAAGGAAAGCTCTACACATGTATCACATCAGACTTTCAGACCACACATATTTACACCAGGTAGTCAATTTTGTGCCCTTGTATCAACAATTTGACCATTTTTTCGAAATTAGACCCATGGTCTGAATACCAGTTTTGAACTTTGAAATACAGACCAGGTGGCCACTTTCGAACTTCAGATCACTGGGCTAATTTTGAAAAAGTGGTCAACTTCTAAATACAAAGCCACAAATGAGGTTATTTGTGTAAATCAGACCCCAATAATATTTAAACCAACCTAACTAGTGACGAAAATCAGCGACCAATGCGGTTGAGACATTTCTAATTTTATACATGTCTAGGGAATATCCCCAACCCAACCTAAACCCTGGTGAAGAAAAGAAAGAGCTCATGAACTTCATCAATTTAGACTGTAAGAAGAGTACAGAAGAATCTAAAGATACTAGAATCAGTTAGGAGGATTCATCCCTCTTTTTACTTGATGGAAAAAAAAATAGGATAGTCATTGGAAAAACTGCAATAACTGAAAATCATGATTCACTAAGGGGTCGTTTGGTACAGTGTATCCTTGTATATTACTAGTACCTTGTTTAGTACTCTTTTCCAACCTATGTATAACTAACCTATGTATAACTAATGCTTGCATACACTCTATTGTGTACTAACGTGGGTATTACTAATACCATGAATTTCTAGGTATTAGCTATGCATTAGCATGATTAAAGACCCAATTGCCCCTCAAAACCTATTTTACATATTTTCCACCATAATCATGGAGGGCATCTTTGTAAATAATTTTTCATATGCAATGCATGCTATTTTTAATGCATCAAACCAGACAATGCATAAAAATAATCTACATATAATTAATACATGCATTGCTAATACACTCTATCAAATGACCCCTAATTGATTCATAAATTCTCCTTTATCATACCTGCACCACTACAGCACCAGCAGCATCACCAAAGAGAATACAGGTCCCTCTATCTGTCCAGTCAACATAGCGAGATAGAGCATCAGCCCCTATAACAAGAACATTTTTAAAGCCACCACCTGCAAGACGACAGAATTTCAATACTTAGCAGAGCATAAATTTATGAATATATAATTCAATATATAGTAGTAATACTGGTACTGACAATTCAATAATATTTCACACGGGAAAAAAATAAAATTTTAGGCCACTACTCACTAAATCATATACTTAAGGGATTTATCCAAGAAGTTAATAATTTTCAGTGTCGTTAATATATTCCAATTCTTTAGAAAAGTTTCTCTCTTATTTGTCTTACACTTTTTAGTATCCACAAACTGCATGACCTCAAGTATCAACTTTACTTTTCAGGTTTTGACAATAATGACATATCACTTTTTTCGCGTAACTTATGATACTGAATATAATCAGGTACTTATGATACTGAACATAATCAGGCCTTTGTTAGACTTACTTATTAATAACATTTAAGATCATCGACTAAAAACCCACTTGTGGGATCACATTGGGTATGTCGTTGTTGTTGTTATTATCCACAAAAGGGCCGTTCAATCTCCAATTAGATATAGAACACTAAACATCTCCCTCCAGTTCAAGAACTCTACACTAGGAATAAGAGAGTTCATCAATAACCCAGAAATGAGGTATTTTTATCATTATTTTGATCAAAAAACTCGGGCATTTTGATGTGAGGCCAAAAATATATATTTTTATCATTATTTGCCTCGCATTTATTATTTATGTCTGTCCTCTTTTAGAAATTTTTAGCATGAATTTCATGAATTGTGCTAAATAGTACATTTTATTTGTAGAAATAAATTGGTGTAAAGTTGAAGTTTGGAGTTAAAACGAATTAAATATGAAAGGTTGAAGAAGGAAATCAAGCAGACAGCGCAATGGATTAAATTTAATATAATAATGTATAAAATATAAAGTTGCAAAGTTCAATTGAGAAAGAGAACGCTTCCACGTGGCAGCAGTGGAAAACACCTTCGGATTGCAGCAGCAGGTTGAGGCGGTTTCGCGCACGGAAATCGACTTCCGCTTGGATTTCATTTCCTATTTTAATTCGGATTCAATTATTTTATTTAGGGTTTTCTACATCTATAAATAGTAGATCAATTATAGGAGGAGAAAAAGGTAGAGGAGGTACTTTCGAAGAGACAGTCGTCAATACTTCTTATGGTTCTTTTCTTCTTCTTGTTTTCTTAGAGATTAGTAGCTAAACGCCCTTGTTCTGGGGCTGTAGCTACGAATGGATTGTTGATTATTAAAGGCTTGTTGAATTGGTTCTTGGTTATCATTATAAGTTACTTCTATATTCTTGTTTTAGTATTTTATGCTTGATCACTATAAGACAAATATATTGTCTAATCTTATATCGGGAGAGGATGGGTTAGATAGACCAGAGAGTATGATCGATCCATTAAGTTGAGGTGATTTGTGTTCAGGAGGACGCTCGGACGAACAACTCGCTTGGTTATGAAACCAGTTAGTCTATTTATCCTCGCTTAACAATGTAGTTAGATAGTCTATTGATCTTGTAAATCAGTAACTTAACGACTAAAATTAGTTCTAAGCCAATAATATGATACATCAGATTCAATAAATGCTGCAGCCCTGGGATTCTCCAACCATTATAAGTAATTTTATTATTTTATTCCTGCATTCTTTTCTTTTGGCACTCTTAAATAAATAATTAGACTAGTATAATTTAGTAAAAATAGTTAATTGACAAGTCCGTTGGGATCGATAATCTGGTTCATTAAGAGCCACTATATTACTTGCGACCACGTACACTTGCGTGCGGAATTGGGAGCAACACATTTGCTTGTACTCTTTTTGCAAGGAGTGACGACTTCAAATTTTGTTCACATAGTTTCTATTAGTCAGATAGCGTAGTTTCTACTTATCTCAAAACCATCTAAATGAACTAGACGATTCTAGCTGGGTCCAAGAATTGAATGATGAAAGCATAGGACAAAAGCCACTATCACATCAGCCATGTTTAAGCACAAGTCCAAATTCAAGTGAAAATTCAGCACTTGAAAGAAAGGGTTGACATAAAAAAAATAAAAAAAAATAGGTAGTGTCGGTATTTAAGTGGAGAAGGGTAAGGATGGGCCCATCATCCATCGAGTTTCAAACCGTGCGCTATTGACTCTCGGGATCTCGGTTACAAGAAAACATTGGTTAGGGTCTGGAGCATTTAGGGAAGAAGTGTGGCCAGGCCGCCACAGGCAGGACCAAGTAGCCATCCATTGGTATTGTTTTCACTGTTCTTGCTGATCAAGCTATTTTGTGTTTCCGGAAATTGATTATTCCTAAATCTTCAAGAAACAGTAAACATGCAGATCTTATACAGATAAAAAATTGATAACATGGAATGTGAATTTGGTCCACCTAAAACTGTTAAACATTCGTAATTCATTCAATGCAAGTTTTGGAGCTCCCAAGACATATGAAGGAAATTATGAAAAAAATGATGAGACACTTCAAGTTATGTTACTTTTACAAGTGAGAACACTTGCATCAAGAAAATTCATCAAGGAGTTAATCTTAGGTAGGAAATCTTAAATAAGAAAGTCAAGTAATCAGAACAAGCTTTCTGGGAAAATGGTACTGGGGAAAGCCTCTAATAGTCATAATTCATAACTTCCCAGTTACAACTTGACAGCATATGATAAGTCATTCTTTAAAATTACACTGAATTGCTCTCCCTTCCTCCTCTCTACCCCACAAAAAGGTTTGCATACATCTTACCCTTCCCAAACCCCACTTATGGGATTACACTGGGTATGTTGTTATTTTGTACTCTCTCTCCCTTGCGCTCTCTCTCTCTCTCTCATACACAGAGACAATGTATACCTACCAGTATTATGATAGAAGCATTATTCTTTCACTGAGAAGTGTCATAATCTTTGTCTCCTGTATGTTCAGTTATCTTCCAAAACTTAATCATCTCGAATTAACCATCCAAAATCTTGCTTAAGAATCTAAGACAGTGCAAATTGTTTTATCATTTAACCTACCTCAATTACAGATCACTTGAGGTATATCCAACAAAAGATGATTACCTGG
The DNA here is from genome assembly GCF_001406875.1 of Solanum pennellii. Lineage (NCBI taxonomy): Eukaryota > Viridiplantae > Streptophyta > Magnoliopsida > Solanales > Solanaceae > Solanum > Solanum pennellii. Next base: position 63,865,081 of record NC_028639.1, read on the forward strand.
TTCATTTTATCCCTCTAGGGCAAAGTTTACAAAGAACTTATGCATCAAAAGCAAAATTTTACAAAATTCTACCTCTGATATAGCAAGCAGCAGACACCAAACCCAACATGAACCCGCTACAAGCAGCTGTAATGTCGAAAGACAATGGATTGCTTTTGCAGCCAAGTGCTCTTTGAACCTGAGGAAAGAAGTACCAAAAAAGAATGGATAGAGTCCCCAAGAAGATTCTGAAGAGAACATGATTAAATGTAAAATCTGATGGTGCAGCAACTTCGTTAACTTGGGTCTGTAGTATAAATCAGAATTAATGGACTATCTGTCTGATGTAGGATCACAATGGCGGGAGAAGGGTCAAATTAATTTTCCTGAGGAGCAACCCTTTACCAAACTAATTATCTTACCTAGTCAGGAAAAAAAAACATACAAAGATGATGGATCATCCATCAAATGGCCTTTCTATTTTAAGACACTTCAAACCTTTTACCACGCTAACAGTATAGCTCTCATTACATCATAAATGTACTTTCTTTGTTTTACATAATTTCAAGGGAAATGCATGGGGACACTCAATTATAACAACAAGGCCAAAATAAATAAAGAGTTTCCTTGACCTCTGATGAAACACAATTTCAGAAGTTGTCAATCATTCTTCATTATATTGTAACATCATATGCATATGAATGAGTAAATGCATAATTAACTGTAGTATCATGCACACATAAATAAAAGTGATTAGCTTCATCTAATTGTCTAAAGGGCGATATCTTTATCAGTTATAATCCTAGTAAATGCAGGAGACAAGTTCATCAACAATATGTCGTGAATGGAAAAAAAGAAAAACTAAACATACTGTGAATCAATTCCTACGCATAAACTATGTTCTATAAAGTAGATATAGCAGAAGGCAAAGAGAATAAACGTCTAAACTCAAAAGCTCCATGGCAATGCATTCCATATTACCACTCTGGCTAACTCATTTATGGGTGTGGAATAAAGAAAGCACTGTTGCAGGTTCTTTCTGAACGGTCTGCTGAAGATGGGCTATACCGCTAGAGAGGTAATTTTTCTTGCAATATCGGTTGTATGGAAATATAATGACACTATTCTTCTAGCAAGTTATACCTGTGAAGCACTACCAAAAAGGTCCTCGGGAGTTGAACTGCATAGCAAAATTAGGTCAACATCATCAGGATCAACCTCTGCCATCTCAAGAGCTTTCCTTGCAGCCTCTGCAGCCAGATCTGTTAAGCTGTCTTTGCCTGTAAAAGCATATATCAGATTAAGGCTCGTTTATATAAAGTACAATAAAGTTAATACATTTTTTCCATCTAAATAAGAATATAAGTATTTTACCCCCATTTCACAAAAGGCATTTCTGATTTCAAATCATTTATACTACAATCTGTTAATGCATGGCTGATCTTTGCCAAGTCATTCGTGTGTATCCACAAAAATTTAAATCTTGACTCTTTTATTTTTGGAATAAATGAACAATTAAGCTATGTTCTGCAAACATTCAAAAGGAGACAACAGAGAACACGGATAAGTATCCTTTTTTTTATGACAAGGGAAACCCGCAGAATGCAATAGCTCGCAAACCACATAAGAGAGGTAACCCACACAGCCGTACTAGGCAAGCCAGGTGCGACGAGCTCAACCCAGAAGGCACACCCCTTGCTTTCGCTGCAAGGGGTTTCGAATTTGAGAGAACATGGAAGTCCCAAGCCGAAACCACTGGGCCACCCCGAAGGGTCAATACATATCCTCATTCTAAAAAATTTGATTCTATAGAAACATGACAATCTAATCATAAGATAACATAAACGTGTAGTGTGTATAGTAAAGTAAAGTATCAAAAGCTCTTTGGAATTCTGAGAAAAGGAACGAAAGGAAGTATTACAAAGAAATAGGATATCCAATCCACACATCACACTATGGCCCTTTGGGAGTCTTTGGATAGGTACCTTTTCATAATGTGCTTGTACGGTTGTACCATCAGTCCTATAAATTTTATATTAGCAATACGTTTGATGCTTGGTACAATCATTTTACAAAGCCAATTTTTTTTAACATTCACAATTTAATCTAAACTAGAATTACTATTGATTTAACAACGGGCAGATTATCTTTTCTACAATATAAAATTTAGGCCAATAGGAGTTTCAAAAGCTTTAAATTTGAGATTCTACGGAAACGCTACTTGATAAACTCTGGGAACTAAATGTACTTTTAATTATTCACCGAAGGCTAGAAGTATTTTCGCATGCTACTTGTTTTCTGGATGCACTCTACTCCTAAATGGGGCTAAAGTTTTCTTCTTCTTTTTTAATAACTGAAAAATCCCCATGGCCAACTGATGCACAGTTCGAAACTTGGTGGATAATGCCCCCCCACCCCCCACCCCACCCCACCCTTTTCCACTTAAATACCAGGCTTTTATCAGTGCCAGGGTTCAAACTCATGATGTGTACCTAATCCATACATCTGCGTCACTTACAACTAAACCAAGGCATAAGGTGCTTAAGTATTACTATATTTTTCCCCTAAAACATAAGACAACAGAATCCATCCAGTTAAAAAGCATCAAATCCAAAGAAAGACTTGCCTGAAAGAACTCTACGGTTACGAATTCCTGTCCGAACAGATATCCACTGATCATTAGTATCAACAATTTTAGCAAGATCATCATTGGATACATTTAGAGATGGTACCGCAGAGCCACATCCTATTAGTTTGCAGCCCCTGTTACCTAGCCTGCACAAGCAAATGAAATATTGAGGTTAAAATGAAGAAACACAGATTCAGCTGAATTCTCTGACAGATACTTGACCCTGCTTGTTAAAATCAGGGTTCTTTGTCAATCTGTTAATGAAATGCACTGGGACGGCACTCAAATATAACAGAAGTGGAAAGAAGTGAACCTAGCTGGAGCACTTTTACTTTAGGTGAGTTTTTCTTTTTCATTATCTCCGGTTGGAGCCGATGAGGGAGCTAGAATTTGGCATAACTTGATAACTTCCTCTACAGGCTCCTTTTGACAAACAAGAAGATAAATCCCGAAGAAGAAATAAAAGGCCAAATTTTACAACCAGGCATAACTATCCACCAAAAATTGTGCTTTCTCAAAATATAATATATCAAAGTTTTCGGAAGTGCCACCATTCTTCCTCCATCTCACTAGCTCAATTTGCAGGTTGTCCAACCATACTAAAAAAGCCATGTGGTAATTACCAAGAATTACACGTGAAATCTTTTTATTAAAATGTTCTGAAAAGAAATTCAGACGGAGGTTCTTTATGTTACCTCAATACTCGAGATTGATCCGTTGAAACCTTATCTGCACCTTCAACACTGCTGGAACACATAACGCTATTGAAGGTTCCATCAGAGAATGATTGCCTATCCTGATATATGCCTATAGATGGACAAAATCTCCTCCTTATAGCAGGCACTGCTGGCGTAAAGAACCTATATCATTGGTCATTTGCATGTATCGATAACTCAATAACCCTCGAACAAATAAGGCTAAACAACATAACAAAACAAAAGCAGCAAATATGTTCAACATTTTGACTTGATGGTGTAAAAAGGAGGAGAACAGAGTGTGAGAAGATAAGATTGTTCGTAGACTTTATAAATATATAACCAGGGTTGGAAGGGAAGAACCTACTTTTTTATATAATATTAAAAAAATTAAATCTTTAGCAGTTATTAGTATGGCAGTGACAGAACAGATATAAATGATTCACACACTTCAACCAAACTATTTCTGGATTGAAGCTTAGTTGTTGTGGTAACTACTAAATGCAAATATTTCGCTTTGTCAGAACAATCACAATCACATAAATACACAGTAGCGAATCTTCACTGCTTAGGGCTAATTCCAAATCTTTAGCTTGATTATAAATCCTGTTCAGATCTTTAGATCAGATATAAGAGTACTTACAGAGTATGTCCTTGTTGGTGCCGTAAAGTACTAACTCCAACCCTCCCAAATACTTGACGGCGGTGTTGCAATGAAAATGTAGGACCAGCGGCAATGGTGGTATTCGCCATTTGTTAATTCCTCAAACAAAAATTGGCTGTACCGATTGCTCTGCTTCACATGAAAATTCAAGAAAACGGAAACCCAAATAGGAAAAAAAGGAAAATTTAAGAGAGATAAAGATGGCGATGAGAAAAATGATGAGGAAAATCAATGTGGGTGTCTAAGTATTTCCGTCCATCTGTAGAATCGAAAGGTTTGGATTCCAGTTCATAGATATCTCCGTCCTCAGCTCAAATGTGGGTTCTCCGTATCTGTATTTTACTACTTTTTCTTTGTTTTTCTTTTGAACTAACGATATTAATTAGGCAGAGCTTTTATGAACCTGTGGCTTCACTCACTCTATTTGGTTCAATTTGATTGGGTCCATCTTTAGACTTTTCCCTTTTAACTTTTTTTTTATCTCGGTTAATTTCACAAGATATTATTTATTTATTTATTTCTATCAATAACAATTATCGGAAAACTATCAGAGATGGAACAAATTACTTATAATACATTTAAACCTTATTTGGATGATTGTTACTGTTGTATTGATAGTTTAAAATTTAAATACTATATCTATTTTGATTGTTGCTTATATATTGTTTGAATTATTGTTATGTATTATTTCATAATACATATTAATATTTAAATAGATTGTATTGTTTTTTATTGTTACATAATATCACACGTCGATAATTTATATGATAAAACTACCAGCAAAAATAGAATTTACAAACCTATTAGAAAAATAGGATATACAGGATAGAATTATATTGAAAAGGTAACGTAGAAGATAAAATAAATAATCAATAAAAGATAGAATGAAAAAAAATATATTAAGGTAATGACGCAATCACACCAAATTGATTGTGACACAAAATGGGTCTTTTCGTCGTTATCTAACAATAGATTTAAACAATATGATACAATGAAGTTTAAGTAACAATCAAAAGAAACGTTGTATTTAAACTAACAATACAATACAACAAGTGACAACCATCCAAACAAGATGTCAAATTTATCATATCATTTCGCTAGATTCATTGTTAATAACGAAAAGTCACATTTTGTGTGATTGCGTATTTTTCTAATTTTCTTCTTTCTTGTTTTGACTTTACGTATGATATAATAATCATATTATTTATGTAACCTACTTTTTTTTATATTAGCTTTATGTCATATTTTTTTGGTTGAATTCATCGGTAGCCCTCTAAAGTTGGCATTAATTTTCAATTCGACATTTTAACTAGACTTTGTTCATTTTAGACAAGTTATGTTGAGTTCCGTTGTGTCATTTTGACACTCTTTGCTGACTTGACATATTGTGTGTGTTGCACCCATTTTGAGCGCGTGAAGATTTTTTTAAAAAATTTTCTCTTCTTCTTCATCACTTTTTAGCCCTATCACTTATTTCACATTCCCCATGAAAATTCATAATAAAAAACCTTACCAAATATGAAAGAAAAAAAGTTTATAAGAACAAAAATTTAAAAAATCATCACACTAATTTTGAAAAGATTTCTTAGAAAAAGACACACATTTGTTTTCAAAAAAGTTAGAAAAATGTCATATATAATTTTCAAAATCAATTAAAAAATAATCTAAAATCTAATTATTTTTAAAAAAATGAAAGAAGAATCAAGAAAATGGTTGTAGAGTTGGGGAGGGAAAAGGGACGTAAAACATATAGGGTAGGGTTGGGGTGGGTGATATAAGGTGGGGTGGGATCGTAGAAAAATAGGTAATATATTTATTTATTTTTGCTGAAAAATTAATTGCTTTTTAATAATTTATTTTTAAATTATTATTTTTACATTCAAATGTCACACGTAAGCTTTTAATTAGTCATAATGTCATGTCATCCGCAAGTGTGTTACACACAATTTGTAATTATAGCTGATTGGCAAAAAGATGTCAAAATGACATAGCGAACTCCTATTTGAGATGTTTAAAATGAATAAATCTACTTGAGGTGTCTAATAGAAAATTGATGCCAAATTTAAAAAGCTACCAATAGGTTCAGACTACTTTTTTTAAAGATTTATTTTTAAATTATTAATATATGACATTATATAACAATAGAGAACAACACAATCTGTGTAAACATTATATTCACTACGATACAACATAATTTATATATATACCGATACAAAATATAATAATTATCCAAACTGTGCTTTAAATTTGGACAAGAATAATGGAGTCATGAAACTAATAATTCTCAAATCACTTTTCCTTTATTATTTTACCAATAAATTACCCTCTTGTATGTATTAGAATTATTATTTTATATAGGAACATAATTGATCTCTATATTTGCCCTCCGTGAATGAGTTTTCTTCAATGTGGGCCCAACAGTCTTACATTGTTAACCAATTATTTGAATTTTTTTTTATAATAGAGTAAACACGTAATTTCATAACTACGTTTAGGTTTTTATCATTATTTATTAAAAGGAAAAGGCACAAATATGCTATTGAATTTTTAGAAATGGTTCATTTATATCGTCAGTTAAAAATTTGGTTTATCTGTGTCATTGTCGTTTAAGAAAAGACTCATTTATGTCATTATTTTTTAATAGTAATTTTACAAAATTATTTTTGACACGGGATCAATTATATTTCGATCACTTCATTAATTTTTTAAATGAAAAAAATAAAATTTTGAACAAAAATTGAATTAAAATAATCCACCAAAGTAAAGACTCACCCAAATTTTAAAATATCCCTAATTTTATTTCGGTGGGTTATTTTAATTCAATTTCTGTTCAAAATTTTATTTTATTTTTCATTTAAAAAAATTAGTGACGTGATCGAGTTATAATTGGTCACATGTCAAAAATGATTTTTGCAAAACTACTGTTAAAAAATAATGACATGAATGAATATTTTCTTAAATGGTAATGACATATATGAGCCAAACTTTTAACGGTTGACATAAATAAATCTTTTCTGAAAATTTAATAACATCTTTAAGCTTTTTCCTTTTATTAAATGCTCTTCAATATGACATCGCAAACACTATTGGATTAATATTAAGTTGGTTTCATTAAATCTCCTTAATTTATATCGACGGCCATACACATATTCAATTCAAGTGAGTTACTTGGTTTTAATTGAATCACGAAAATTATTAAAAAAATAAAAAAAAATATTACAAAATATTAAAGTGTGGATGTGCACTACACCAAGAAATTACTCACCCATTATCTCCACTATTTTTCTCGTTATGAAGATGATCATAACCTCCACCTTTGTAACCATTATTCTTATAACATTTCACTTTCATAACCTCCCCATTATATTCATGTTAATGTCATGTTTATGACTAACCTTTTGTATGCCTTTATGTTACACTATAAATAGAGACATAAGGGTTCATATTGTATAGACTTGAAGATTTGATGAATACTTTGATGAATAAGAAAAACTCTCATCTCTTGTCTCCCTATTTCTATTGTTTTCATCTTCTATATCTCTTGTCTCATATTCTTCTTTTCTTTATCTTTATATTGCTAGTTTAGTTTAGTTTTACAACACGTTATCAGCACGATTGTTCTACTATTGAAGGATTGAAGCAAAAAAAATATAAAAAAGGTAAAAATATTTGTGTTTATTTTTCTCTCAAGGTAAATTACTATGTAATTTACTTTATATTTTACATTTGATTATGCATCATTAATTTTCTTACCATCTCAAAATCATATGAGTCCAACAAGTTGCTTTTACTTTTAGCAAACTTTTAATTTGATCACTTATATTTAAAAAGTAAAATTAGTTTTGTAAGTTAACAATTTGTAAAGAAATTGTTCTTTATGATATTGTTTTATTGATTGAATTATTATTGTTGGTTACTTTTGCACCTCTTTATTTTTCTTTATCTAAATATTTACTTGTTGAGTTATTAACATATTATTTGTAATAACAAAGCTTGTTTTGTAGTTATTCTAAAATTGTTAGTAAATTATAATAATATTCATAACAATGTTGAGAGGAACTATTAAAATGTTTGAATTTATTTTAACTTGGAGCTTTTATATAATTCTAACATGTTGTTTTATTTAATTGATTTGTTCATTTTTCTTGTATATCAAGTCAAGTTCAGACTATATTTATGATTTTTGATAATTATTTTTTTGGTAATTCATTTGATTTATTAAGGCATTGGTTGAGGATAAGACGGTGAATTTAGGTTTCACCGCACCAAGTGGGTAAGACATCGAGTTAAAGTCTTGGTGCACCATGATAATAAGAAGTTGGGTTCAAGTCTCATTGATTTATGATCAAAGGTGTCTTTATATGGATAAGACATTGGGTTAAAGTCCTAATGCATTATAGAGATAATACGATGATGACTGACATAAAGTTTTATACTTTTGACTGAAAGTCGTGAAATTTATCTCCATTCTCTTATGTGAATGTGATAGCAGTGTATTAATAAATCTGAAAAATGACAAGTGGTTGAATGTATGAATATGTGTATGGTAAAATATTAATGATCATCATTGTGGTAATTAAAAGAAAGAACATTATGGGTTCTTAAGATGTTCCTTCAAATGTGAAGGGCAATTTTGTCCATTAAAATTTTATAAAAGGTTACTGGACCCATTATATTTAAGATGGTGCTTCAAATGTGAAGATAATTGTCAAAGGTAATTTTTATCCATCAAAGTAGTATGAGAAGTTGGGCACATTTTTGTTGGTGCAATTTAATTTAAAAAGTTTTGTAAAACCTCTATCAAAATAAATGAATACAAAGTGGTAGTACATTAGAGAAATTTGACCTCTTAAATTGATGTTGAGGTGAGTTACATAATACCAAAACATGACAATGTGTTTATAATAAAAACTTATGGAACATGTACAAATGGTTATGGTTCATTTCTTGAAGAAAATGTGACTTGTGTTCGTATGGATAAGAACATGTTCATGTATTGTTGGATGAATGTCACATCTCACCTCTACGGGAGGGTTGAGAGATTGAAAGAAAATATTTATATATAAATAGTCATTTTGGTCATATATATATTTTGAGTACTACATAATATTGTGGTATATTTTAAAATGAACTATTGGAGAACAAAAGAAAAAATATTTTTTTCTGTAAAGGTTGTGGCCATGATCAAAATAATTGTTATTGTGTGGCAACACAAATTTGTCATTGGTTATCAAGAAATAAGTCTTGAATGTAATAATATTAATCATGACAATAATAAAAAATTTCTCCTTGAAGGAGATGGTCACCATAAAAATGACATTGTGAAAATTGTGGTAGTACAAAAAAATTAATTAATAGTTCCGAAAGGGCTAATTGTTACTATTTGAAGGAATGAAATGCTTCATAATATTAGGATTGTAGTAAGTCTCAAAAGAAACTTTTGAAGTTTCAGAAGAATGAAAAACAAATATTATATTGAGACCATAAATTATAGGAAGATTTAATATCTTCAAATTACTACAATCATAGTGGGTAATAAATATTTACGTATAAGATTATCCAATTTTTTTCTCATTATTTGTTGTATACAAATACGGGCATGGTGATGGAATCACATGCAAAAGTAAACTAGAAGTTTACTTGAATAAATATCAATTGACATAATCGGTTGGCCATTCTGATTCAAATGTGATGCAAAAGAAATTGAGAATTCACGTGGCTATATGTTGAAGAAATAAAAGATTCTTGAAGAATTCTCTTTTGTAGCTTGTTCTCGTGGTACCAGCTAATGTTGGGAATCGTATCCCCTAAAATTATTTGGAACATATAAAAAGGTGAATATGGGCCCGTTCACCTGCCATGTGGACCGTTTGCTATTATGATTTAATAGATGCATCTATGGTATGGTCACATGTGCATTTGTATCAACTTACAAATTGGTTTTGTAAGATTATTTGCTCGAATTACTAAATTAAGATCACAGTTCCAAACTATAAAGTCATGTTGATAATGCTGGTTAGTTTAGCGGAAATTGTATACCTCTAGACCATTGATTATGAGAACAAATCTCTCAAATAAAATTTGGTATGAGATGAGTTCATTTAACATGTATGCATCAAGCCAACAAGGTTCTCCCAACACAATTGGTTCAGGGTCAGGAATCAAATAATTTCCATCTAGATATTTGATGTGAGCACATATGATTTTACTGCTTCACGCACCAAGATGGATCCCCAAATGAGGTCGAGGGTGAATGTTAGATTTCCTAACATTAGGGGGAGATATGTGTAGCAGCTGAAAATTATGTGTGGGGTGAATTATCTAGATCCTTGTTTAAAAAATGTGAACTTGAAGTTCAAAAGATAATTCATTTCCAAAATGTTGCAAGTAATTTGCCGATGTATTTGCTGATCCAATATTTTAATTAAGATGCAAATACTCCAATAAATAGTCCTTGAAGGACAGAGTCTATGGTACGCCTGAATCGTGATAGACCAATCGATTCCAAATGTAAAACTCCTTGATAAAAGGAGAGGAGCAAATTATCAAAATAGTCATTGCTAATGAGACAAGTGCTTTGAAGAGCACTATGACATAACATTTCATAAAACCTTGGCAAAGGTTCAGGTACCTGAAAATGATGAAAAATGAAGAGATCTCGATAAGTTATAACGTATTGGAATAGATATCAAAATGACCGTCGACGATATATTTGATATGATGTGGCACTCAGTGCTATGAATGGTTACGAGGATCTTAAATTCGAATCTGTCATATTGTATGGACAGATAAATGATTAACACAATTCAAGTATATTTTGTTTCACTTAGAAAAGGAATGCTTTTGAACATATAGTTCATATATCAAAATATATGTCAGTGAGGGTACAAATGAATCATTGTGCGAAAGTATAACCGTAAGATATAAAGTACGGTTCATGCCTCGGGGCATAAAGAATTCTCGCAGAAGTCCTGACATTATTAAATGGAGATATGTTCTCCAATAGCGAATGCAATGAGACTTGTTTTAGTCTGGAAATAGATGAAATACTTGAATATGCATAATGAATGATTATTACGTCTAACTAGACGATGAAGGTTATATGAAAATCTTTGAACGATTTAAATGGTCTTAAAGCTATTCCATTGAATACTCAATGATTTTGAGATTTCTTAACACAAAGAAATGATCTTTTCCACCTCATGAAAAATGATTTAATATGTTATGCATTAGTGCAATTGGTGCACTTACAGATTGTTGGTTATACAAATGCTGATGTGTGATTTAGTGCAATTGGTGCACTTACAGATTGTTGGTTATACAAATGCTGATGTGTGATTTTCTTGGAGAAGAAAAGACGAGCTTCAATGAAATTGATCAATCTCTCATGAGTCAGAAATGATTTGATTATGTAGATGCAAAATATTTATTTGATCTACATAAAGCTCAATCGCAGATGAGCTATTTGCTTACATATTGAGGCACAACAATATATTGGCATTCAACAAACATTTGTAACCACTTCTTCAAATCATATTGATCAATGAAGTAAGTCAAGGGTGTGTTTGGTTGGAATCTAATCTATCATATTCAGAAAATATGTGATTTTCATTTGACAAAGGATATTCCAGCCACCATATATGAAAATAATATATAGTTCAATTGAATGGAGGATACAATAAAAGAAGATCAGACACAACATATTTCACCAAAAGTTTTTTTCACACATGATCTTCAATAAAATGGTGAGATAGACGTTCAGAGGCTCCTTCAAGTGATAAGTTTATAAACTTATTCACTAAGGATTACCAACATCAATATCTGAGAAGTTGTGATACAAGATCTAAATGCATCGTCTCCAAGATATTAAGTAAAGTTTTTATCAAGGGGAGAAAAATATGTGTTGTACTCTTTTCCTAAACCATGGTTTTGTCCCAAATGAGTTTTTGTGGTAAAGTTTTTAATGAGGCAACATTCAAGCGTATTAAAAAGATATGTGTACTCTTTTCCTTCACTAGGATTTTTTCCCACAGGGTTTTTTCTTAGTAAGGTTTTAACGAGTCATATTATCTATGGACATTCAAGGAGGAGTGTTATAAAATATTAAAGTGTGAACGTCCACTACACCAAGAAGTTACTCACCCATTATCTCCACTATTTTCCTCATTATGAAGATGATCATAACCTCCACCTTTATAACCATTATTCTTATAATCTTTCACTTTCATAACCTTTCCATTATATTCATGTTAATGTAATGTTTATAATTAACCTTTTGCATGCCTCTATGTTACACTATAAATAGAGGTATAAGGGTTCATATTGTATAGACTTGAAGATTTGATGAATACTTTGATGAATAAGAAAAACTCTCTATCTCTTGTCTCTCTATTTCTGTTGTTTTCATCTTCTATATCTCTTATCTCATATTCTTCTTTTTGGTTTAGTTTTACAACAAAAAATATATTTTTTATGAAATCATGGTTAATTTTTGTCTTTATTTTTTATTTTTTAAAATACAAATACATTCCAAGCAACGTAATTTTTTACCTTCTTCCTTTACTCTATATTTTTACTTGAATCATAAAAAGCCTAATAATGACTATCGAATTGTTATTTCAATTTTTGTGTTCGAATAAAAGAGCAAGAAATATTTATTTTTGATCATGCAAAAATTGAATTCACCTTTACTCGAATCACGAAGGTTTGCAGTTGATCTTCATCAATTTGTTTCTTACTTTTTCTATTTTTTCAAGGCCATTCTTAATTATTATAATATATTTTTTTCATTTTCATGATTATTTGTCATAATCACCAAAGTCAAAATCTCGCTAAGTTCTATTCTAATTTCCATGAGCCAACTATTATAGATTGTTTTATATTTTATCATCTTTGAATTAATATTTATTTATTTTTTGATGAATAACGTTAATAAGAAATTATTCAAGCAGGTCTTTCCTGTGTTATTATTTGTGAACAATTTCAGAAGATAAATAAAATATAGATAGTATCAAAGTTCGATAGATCGTCGAAAAACAAATAGATAGAATAAAGAAGAGAAAAATGTTTGAAATATATTTAAATTTTGATTGAAATTATTGTAACAATTTCAAATTTTGGGAAGAATCTATTACCCGCTTGCACTATTCAACGGCGTGTTTTAAAGATATATATGCCTACGTGGTAATATTAATGATCTCCACGTGGGCACTGATATGTCTTCCAAATACAATAATTTCGATTAAAATTTAGATATATTTTAAATCCTTTACGAATTCTTGTCGGTCAATCATAATTTGTGAACATTTAAATTAACGTACACTCTTTTTATGAATTTATGTAAAATTTGCAAACAAGTTATACGGGATAAGTTGGCTACCCATAACTTTGAACTTGACAAAATTTTCAATCATAGCAAAATTTTATGAGCAACTTATACTAAATACAGAAAAGGATCATATTTGCCCTTATACTTTCGGAAAAGCTTTATATTTGTCTTTTATTATACTTTTTTGATATATTTATCCTTGCCATTCAACTTAAAATACATACTTATCCTTGATCCATCAAATCTCGTATCTCCACTTTTATCATCCTATATGACATTTACATGGCGCCTCCGTAGCATGCCTACATAGATATTTACATTTATTAAAAAAATAATTATATCATCCTATTCAATATTATGCTCATCCATTAAACCCAACTCTCATTGTCACATTCACACAAGAAAATAACAAATAGATCTGCTTAATTAGTTGAACAATATTTCATTTATCCCACCGAAATATTAACATTTTTTTTAATGATGCAAAAATGCATACAACAGATTTTAAAATTCATTTATTTCTTGGTTATGAAGAATTCTTTCACTTACTAAAACAAAATATCGACAATTATGTGGCTTATTGTTCATAGATGATACTCAAAAATAAAAGAGTTCCTAGATGCAAACATTAGAACTAAAAATAAATAAATAACTATAAGGGCCCGTTTGGATGGGCTTAATAAAAGCAGCTTTAAAAAAGTACTTTTGAAAGTGCTGAAACTTATTTTTAAAATAAGCAGTTATGCGTTTGGATAAAAGTGCTGAAGTTGCTATGCCGAACGTGAAAAGGGAAAAATGGAAGAAAGAGATGTTAGGGTTATGTGGATTAAGGGCAAAAAGATAAAAATGTGGTCAACTTAAAACAGCTTATAAGCTAAAAAAAAAAAAGCAGCCCTATCCCATCTTTTAACTTTTGGCTTAAAATAATTTTTTTTTAACTTAAAATAAGTTATTTTGAATATTGCCAAACAACTAAATAAGTCAAAAATCAGCTTTTAAATCAGTTTGACCAGCCAGGCTCCAAGTCTGTTAAATAGAAGAATGAATAAACAACATGGGAAAAAATGTTACCAACTTGAAAATAGACAGTAAAATTGTACGAAAACAACTATTTACAGGGATATTTTCAATTTGGTAATAACAATTTCACATGCTTTACGAAGAAGTACATATGAAAAAAAGATAAGCATAACATTAATGAATCCTTTTTGAGATATATTTTATTGACTCTAATTTCATTGGTTGGGTTCAATAAATTCTTGTTCAGTTAAGCAAATTTAATTGTCATTTTTTTTGTGCGAAAGTGATGGTACAATAAAAATTAGGAGTTGTGATTAATGGGTTAAATGTTTGATTGTAATATTGAGTTAGATATAATAATTAAATTTTATTAAAAAAATTAATGTAGAATAATTAAATATAAATATTTGTGTAGGCGTCATGTAGACATCATGTAGATACCATATAGGATGATAAATTGGATATATGAGACTTAATCGTCTAAGGATAAATATGTATTTTAAGTCGGATAGCAAGAATAAATATAAAAAGAAAATATAACAAACGACATTTATAATCTTTTATGAGAGTAGAAAGGTATATATGACCTTTTCTCGTGCTAAATATAAAAATTGAGTTAGATAAAATTAAAATTCTACTTGTAATTTACACCATTGCTTTATTGATGTGTGCTCAATAAAGGTAACATATATTATTAACAAATAAAAATAGCAGAGAGGGGAAAAAATAGGAGAATATTTTTTTATCGATTAAATGAAACGTTAAGAATTGTTAATAAGTTAATTGAAAATTAATAATAAATATTTTATTAATTTAATTATCGATTTAACATTTTCACAAATGAAAAAACTTACGCAATATGTCACATTTGATATTTATTTGCGTTAAATCCCAATATTTACAATAATTATAGATATATATATTCGGGCCCGTTTGGCCATAAATTTTGCAAGTAAAACTTGGGAAAAAATTTGGCAAATTTTGTTTGTCCATACACTTTTTTATTATTTGGCAAATTTTTTTGGCAAATTTTCCAAATTCCCAAATACTAGAAAAAACTAGTATTTGGGCCAAATTTCATTATTTGGAAAGTTTTAGAAATTCAATTTTTACCCTTAACTTTTTATTTTACAAAAATAATATATTTATTGACACCAACCAATTCAATTAGCTACCCATCTGCCAACATTATTTAGTCTTAATGAACTAGCTACTAAATAAACATGAATTACATTTATTTTATTTTGGTAGATAAATATTACGTTGTTGATGTTGGTCTACGGAACACAAGAGGATTTTTAGCTCCATTCAAAGGAATGCGCTATCATTTGCAGGACTACCAAGGAAGTGAAAGAGAGCCTAAGAATGGAAAAGAGCTATTTAACTATAGACATGCTTCTCTGCGCAATGTAATTGAAAGAACTTTTGATGCGTGGAAAAGTAGATTCAGAATACTAAGACAAGGCATGAACAACTATGAATGTGACATGAAAGTGAAAATAGTAATTGCTTGCGCTGTATTGCATAATTTTTTACGTGAACGCCAAAGTAGTTGATGGAATATTCAATGAATATGAAAATGATAATATGGTTGTTGATGAAAGTGACGAACTATTGGCTCAGGGTGACAACATTGCTTCATCTTCTCGATCATCTGATTCGGAAATGCAAGCTCATCGAGAAGAGATTGTTCATAAAATGTGAGATGATTATATTAAAGAATAGGTTGAACTTTTCAGATGAGAAAGCATAGGTTCTTCAGTGATTGCAATATTTATTTCCTTTTGTTTTCTTCTCTTTTTTCCCCCAAATTTATATTAGTTGTATTTTCATTACCATGATTTGTACCAAGACCTTTTCACTATACGAATATTTATTGTAATGATTCTTGTTGATTTGTTGCGGAAGTCATAAATCTTGTTACATGAGATTTCTATTGTGCTATGTAATACAAATTTATGGTTAGTTTGATAGTTTTAAAAACTTATGGGTATAAATCATATTTCTTAAAAAAAT